>NC_045431.1:137245088-137545088 GCF_902635505.1 Sarcophilus harrisii | reverse complement strand
CTAATCAAACTACTAAATATTATTTTATTGAGATAGAAAAATTATCTGGAAAACAAAAGGTCAAAAATATTAAGGAAATTAGTGCAAAAAATTCAGAGCATGCTGTCCTGGCAGTACCAGACCTAAAACTGTATTATAAAGTAGCAGTTGTCAAAACTATTTGATATTGGCTAAAAAATAGAGTGGTGAAGAAGTGGAAGAGGTTAGATACACATGACATAATAATAATTGACTCTAATAATCTAATATTTGATAATCTAATATTGACATAATAATCAGTGACAATAGTAATCTAATAATCAAACTCTAGCTTCAGGGATGAGAACTCACTATTTCACAGAAATTGCTGGGAAAACTGGAAAGTAATATGTCAGAAACTTGGCATAGACCTACATTTCACACCCCATACCAACATAAGTTCAAAATGGGTATAGGGTTTGGGCATAAAGGGTGATATCATAAACAAATTAGGAGAGCATGGGATAGCTTACCTATCAGATCTTTGGGGAAGGAAAGATTTTATTATCAAAAAACTAGAAAATATTATGAAATGGGGCAGCTAGATAGCACAGTGAATAAAGCATTGTCCCTAAAGTCATGAGGACTTGAGTTCAAATCCAACTTCATACATTTAACACTTCCTAGCTGTGTGACCCTGGACAAGTCACTTAACTCCAATTACTTCAAAAAAGGAGAGAGAATACTATAAAGTGCAAAATGAACAACTTGATTGCATTGAAAAGTTTTGCACAAACCAAGACATACAAAGCTGTGCACATTTTTTAAAGTCAAGGTTTCTGATAAAGGCTTCATTTCTTTTTTTTTTATTATTATAGTAACATTTTATTGACAGAATCCATGCCAGGATAATTTTTTTTTTACAACATTATCCCTTGCACTCACTTCTGTTCCGATTTTTCCCTCCCACCCTCCACACCCTCCCCTAGATGGCAAGCAGTCCTATATATGTTGAATATGTCCTAGTATATCCTAGATACAATGTATGTGTGCAGATCCAAACAGTTTTCTTGTTACACAGGGAGAATTGGATTCAGAAGGTAGAAATAATCCGGGAAGAAAAACAAAAATGCAAACAGTTTACATTCATTTCCCAGTGTTTTTTTCTTTGGGTGTAGCTGCTTCTGTCCATCATTGATCAATTGAAACTGAATTAGGTCTCTTTGTCAAAGAAATCCACTTCCATCAGATTACATCTTCATACAGTATCATTGTTGACATATAAAATGATCTCCTGATCCTGCTCATTTCACTTAGCATCAGTTCATGTAATTCTCTCCAAGCTTCTCTGTATTCATCTTGCTGGTCATTTCTTACAGAACAATAATATTCCATAACATTCATATACCACAATTTACCCAACCATTCTCCAATTGATGGGCATCCACTCAGTTTCCAGCTTCTAGCCACTACAAACAGGGCTGCCACAAACATTTTGGCACATATTGGTCCCTTTCCCTTCTTTAGTATCTCCTTGGGGTATAAGCCCACTAGAAACACTGCTGGATCAAAGGGTATGCACAGTTTGATAACTTTTTGAGTATAGTTCCAAACTACTCTCCAAAATGGTTGGATTCGTTCACAGTTCCACCAACAATGTATCAGTGTCCCAGTTTTCCCACATCCCCTCCAACACTCATCATTATTTTTTCCTGTCATCTTAGCCAATCTGATAGGTGTGTAGTGGTATCTCAGAGTTGTTTTAATTTGCATTTCTCTGATTAATAATGATTTGGAACACTCTTTCATATGAGTGGTAATGATTTCAATTTCATCATCTGAAAATTTTCTGTTCATATCCTTTGACCATTTATCAGTTGGAGAATGGCTTGGTTTCTTATAAATTAGAGTCAGCTCTCTATATATTTTGGAAATGAGGCCTTTATCAGAACCTTTAACTGTGAAGATGTTTTCCCAGTTTGTTGCTTCCCTTCTAATCTTGTTTACATTAGTTTTGTTTGTACAGAAGCTTTTTAATTTGATGTAATCAAAATTTTCTATTTTGTGATCAATAATGGTCTCTAGTTCGTCTTTAGTCACAAATTTCTTTCTCTTCCACAAGTCTGAGAGATAAACTATCCTGTGTTCCTCCAATTTGTTTATAATCTTGTTCTTTATGTTTAAATCATGGACCCATTTTGATCTTATCTTGGTATATGGTGTTAAGTGTGGGTCCATGTAAAGACTTCATTTCTAAAATATATAAAGAACTATGTCAAATTTATAAGAAAACAAGACATGCCCAATTGATAAATGGTTAGAGGATATGAAGAGAATTTTCAGATGATGAAATTAAAGCCATCTATAGTCATATGAATAGATTATCTAAATTACTATTGATTAGAGAAATGCAAATTAGACCTTATACCTCTTAGGTTGCTTAAGATGATAGGAAAAGATTATGATAAATGTTGGATGGGATGTAGGAAAACTGGCACGTTAGTGCATTGTTGTTGGAGTTGTAAAATGATCCAATCATTCTAGAAACCAATTTGAAACAATACCCCAAAATGCTATAAAATTGTGCATATCCTTTGATTCAGCAGCACTACTACTGGGTCTATATCCCAAAGAAATCATAAAAAAGAGAAAAGGACCAACATGTGTAAAAATGTTTGTGTTAGCTCTTTCTGTGGTTGCAAAAAATTAGAAAGTGAGTACATGCCCATCAATTGGGAATCGCTGAATAAGTTATGACATATGAAAGTAATGGAAAATATTGTTGTGCTATACAAAATGATGACAAGCTGATTATAGAAAGGCCTTGAAAAATTTACATGTACTGATGCTGAGAAAAACAAGCAAAACCGGAATATGGTGTACACAATAATAGCAAGATTGTAACAATGATAAACTGTGACAGACTTGATTCTTCTCAGCAGTTCAGTGATACAAGGTTATCCCATTAAACTTTGGATAGAAAATGCTATCTGCATCCAGAGTGAGAACTAATAGAGAATGAGTTAAAATTAACACACTCTACATTCACTTTTTATATTTTCTTTTTCTTATTTTTTTCTTCTCATAGTTTTTCCCTTTTGTTTTGATTTTTCTCTCCCAACATGATTCATAAAGAAAAGTGTATTTTTTTTAAATCAATGTACATGTATAATCAGAAAAAAAGAAAACAATATAAAAAGGAAAAAATTCATAGGAGATATGACTAAATTTTAGAATTTCTCCCATGTTTTAAATTTATATTTCAAGTCTATATGTACATATATATGTATATACATACACAATACACATATATATGTATGTATTATAGATTTATATGGGTTAAATATATGTAAATATAAAATTTGTATGTCTGTATAAAGTTGGGCTTAAGGCAATAACAAACTTTGAGTCAATAGCAAACTTTATTTGAAAGCATAATTATTTAAAAGCTCCTCATGTTCTTAGCTAAGGAAAAAACCTCCAACAATGGGAAATTCCAATGCTAAGTTAGGAAAGATCACTTTATGATCTATGTGACTCCTAGAGATGATATTACAGTGGGATGAAGTGAGTTCCATAAGACACAAGGTCATAGAATGTTTGTGATATTGATACTCACATTGCCAAATCTTTTATATTTTCCCCAAGTCATCCTGTTTTCTCACCTTTCAATTTTTTTAATAGAGCACCCTCATGTTTTTGTCATCCATTTTTATCATCTTCAGTGTCATTCTCAAATTCTTACTTTCACTCATCACACATATCCCATCAATTACCATAAATATACATATATACATACAGATATACACAGATGTGCAGATATTTGTTTATTTTTTCTGTAATCATATGTAAAAATTTTAACATTCTTTTTTTAAGGTTTTTTTTCATTTTAATCTCTCTCTCATCTTTACTTTCATTGTGAAAATAAACAAATTGATATAGGTTACATATGTTAGCCATGCAAAACATTCCCATAATAGTCATGTTATAAAAAAATAAAAACAGCATCAAAAGAAAAATAAAGAAATTTTTAAATGTAAAAAAAAGAATAATGTGCAGTCTCTTAAATTGCTTTTTGAATGTAGATCATATCATTCTAGTTATATCTTCTTTAGAATTCAGTTTCCAGGAGGGGGGTAGACCAACCTTAGTTAAAAGTTTGTTTATTTTTTGGAAGAAGACAATATTAGTAAAAATCCATTGAAATACACCTTTTGTCTACATTTCAGAAAGAAGGATCGGGATTCAGAACTGGGAAGGTTTTAACTGACAATGCTGGTGTTGGATTATTGGGAGTAGGAAGGATGGCGAAAAAAAGAACATATTCTCTCTATTTTGATTTCTAGAAAGTTGTTATTAATCACTAATCAAAAAATCTTTTTGTGTCTCCTCATTGTTTTCCTATCTAGTTAAGTTTTATTTGTGAGACCTTCATCTGACTTTGATTATAATTGATCCAATTGCTTTTTTTCCATATTTTTACCTTTATTGGGTAAAAGAAAAAGTAACCCTCCTCTCCATTTGCTTAAATTAATACTAAGAAAACTGAAAAAAAAAGAAAGAAAGAAAAAGAAGAATGTGTGGTAACTATCATAAGAGCAAACATTTCTTATTCAGATCTTAGTCTTTATGGATTCTGTTGATACATTTCAACTATAAAAGTATTTTATGACCAACTTAATCTAAGCAAAACTATTTTTAGCCCTTTCCTATTCAGTCTGCCACTGGAGTATAATCAATCAACCAATAAAGATTTATAAACTTACAACTACATGCTCAATACTATGTTAAACTCCAGAGATACAGAGACAAAAATAAATAAATAATTCTCATTATACTTAGGCTTACATTTTATGAGAATTTCAGAAGTTAATCAGAGCTTTATCAGAAAATATTTAAAACAGACTTTTCTCAACTGGTGGATAGAGATTCTAACAGACTGAAACTCCTAAGAAACATTAAAGATATTATAAAATAATAATAACAAATCAGTGTCCAAAAACTTACCAATTCCACTAGTTACAGTTCAATAAATAAATGTTTACCTATTTCATCCTAGAGGTAATAACATGGTACTGATGTGTCTTCAATAGATCAAATCTGTGCTTTAGGTATCCTTTAAAATTTTTGTTGCATGATTTGTTGTTGTTTTGTTGCTTTTGTTTGTTTTTAAGGATGGATTGGAGAAAGAACATAGTAGTAACAAGTCTACTTGGGAGATAACTAATTGCAACTGTACAGCTAAGAAGCAGTGATATCCTGAACTAGGATGGTGTTTCTGTGAATGGAAAGATGATGTAAAATATGTCATTGAGGTAAGAATAAAAAAAAATTTTATTCAAGTAACTGAACAGAGAAGAGGGAAAAAAGTATAGACCTGAAGATGGCTTTGAAGTAATAAAATGGAGTGATCATGAAGTTATTGATGTCCTTATGAGAAAGTGAAGTTAAGAGAAACTAACTTTGGGAAAGGAATAGTGATAATAGATTCTGTTTTGGTAATGTCAGTTTTGAGATGTCTGAGGGATATCTAGCTGAATATTTTCTACTTTACTTATGGCTTATACGTATTTGACTGTTAAGGTGCTGATTTCAACAAAATAGAGAAAAGGCCAAAGGAAAGGTATTCCTCCTCTAGATCTATATTTATATCTATATTTCTGGATTTATATCTTATTCAATTCCTTTCATTAGAATTGACTTGTAACCATCTATTTATAGACTTGATCAGTTTCTTCTCTGGGTATGGATTACATTTTTATTATAAGTCCTTCAATGTAGGTATAAATAATTGTACTATTGAGAATAATAAAGTCATTTACAGTGGTACATGTCAGAACATTGCTATTATTTTGTATACAGTATATTTCAATTTGTTCATGGAGGACTCTTCAGGTTTTTTTTTTTCCTGAGAGCATCTGATTCATTATTTTCTAGAGAACAATAATATTACAGAGAAACTTTATTCAAATTTTTTTTACAATTTATTGCTAATTGCATTTCCTCCCACTTATTCTATCCTTTCACCCTAAAAATAAACCTTAAAGGATTTTGCTACTGACCACTCCCTCCTCTAATATGCTCTTTCTTTTATTACCCTCCCCCCTTCTTTTATCCTATTCCCCTCCTATTTTCCTGCAGAATATGGTAGATTTCTAAAGCCCTATTGAGTACATATGCTATTTCCTATTTGAGTCAATTCTGATGAGAGTAAAATCCATTTACTCTCCCTCTCTCTCTCCTCCTCCCCCCCCACTGTAAAACTTTTTCTTTTCTCTTTTGTATGACAGATAATTTGAACCATTCTACTTCTCCCTTGCTCTCAATACATCCTCTCACCTCTTAATTTCATTATTTTTTAAATTATCTCTTCATATTCAACTCACATCCATGCCTGCCTCCTTTCTTCCCTCTTCCTCTTCCTCTTCCTCTCCTTCTCCCCCCTCTTTAAATACATTTACATATACATAAATATATATATATATATATATATATATATATATATGTTTTCCTTTTAACTGTCATAATAATAAGAATGTTTAAATGAGTTACAAGTACCATTCTCCATTCTCCCATGAAGGAATGTAAATTGATGAACATTAAGTCTTTTAATCCTTCTCCTGAGTCCTGTATTTGAAATTCAAATTTTCCATTCAGCTCTGCTCTTTTCATCTCGAATTCTTGAAAATCCTCTGCTTCATTAAATGATCACCTCTTTCTCTGAATGATTACACTCAAGTTTTGCTGGGTAGGTGATTCTTGGTTGCAATCCCAGCTCCATTGCTCTTCTAAATATCACAATCCAAGCCCTCTGGTCCTTTAATGTAGAAGCTGCTTAATCTTATTTTATCTTAATGTGATTTTACTACATTTGAATTGTTTCTTTCTGGATGCTTGCATTATTTTCTCTCTGACCTGGGAGTTCCAGAATTTGGCTATAATATTCCTGAGAGTTTTTATTTTGGAATCTCAGGAGGTGAATGGAGGATTCTTTCAATTTCTATTTTACCCTCTGGTTCTAGAATATCAAGACAGTTTTTCTTGATAATTTCTTGAAAGATGATGTCCAAATTCTTTTATTTTTTTTTTATTATGATTTTCAGGTAAACCAGTAATTTTTAAATTATGTCTCCTGGATTTATTTTCCAGGTTAGTTGATTTTCCAATGAGGTATTTCACTTTTTCTTTCATTTTGCTTTATTGTATCTTGATTTCTCATTAGCTTCCATTTGTTGAAATCTATTTTTTAAGGAATTATTTTCCTCAGTGAGTTTTTGTTCCTCCTTTTCCAGTTGGCCAATTTTGCTTTTTAAGACACTCTTCTCCTCATCAGTTTTTTGGTATTTTCCTTTGCACTCTCTCAAATCTTTCTCTAATTTTCCTCTATTTCACTCACTTGATTTTCAAAGTTCCTTTTAAGTTCTTCCATGGCCTGAGTCCAATTCTTATTTTTCTTGGAAGCTTTGAATGTGAGAGCTTTTACTTTGTTATTTTCTAATTGAGTGTTTTGATCTTCCTTGTCACCACAATAACTTTCAATGGTCAGAAATTTTTTTTGTTGTTTTCTGTTCATTTTTCCAGCCTATTACTTAGTTTAAAATTTTTTGTTAAAATAGGATTCTGTTTCCATAGTGGAGTGTGTACTGTCCCAAGTATCAAAGGTTTTGCAAGTTGTTTTCAGAAATTCTTCTAGGAATCTGACCACAAGCACTCTTTTCTGCTCTGGAATTGTTAGATGTGTCCCTACCTCACTATAGCTGTAAGATCTAGTGTGCTGGCTAGAGCTTGGGACTCCACAAACTGAGACCATGCTGGGATTGCACACCAGACTTCCATCCTGTTGTCATAGACCCTTTCTCCAGTGATCTTCTGAGTCCTCCCTGGTGTTATCGGTATGAGAGGTCCAAAAGCACTGCTGCTGATTCAGAGATCCTATCTTGCTGATTCTGGGATCTGGCCTGGAGTTTGTACCCAAGCCTACAATGGAATTGTGGGCTGGAATCCCATAGTCTTTTCTGCTGACCTTTCAGGTCCTATCATCTCTCTATCCATCTATCTACCTACTTACCTATTTACCTACCTACTTACCTATGTATATCACAGAAAAGCAACTAGGCCTTAGTGGAGATATGGTATATCTTTGGCATAATGTAATATAAAATCTAATATGGTACATGACATGTATAAATGATTAAAATGAAAAATATAACAAAGCAGTATGAACAATATATTATAATATGATCCTAGGAATTAAAAGTAATTTTTGAGGAGAAAGTAAATGCTAAAATTCCTTTGAATTGGAGATGATATTATATGTACCCATACCTAGGAAAGGTTAAGGGCCCTTTATGCCTCCAAAGAGTTTAATTAAGATAATTTTCTACTTCTCACTTTCCATTGTCCATTAATTAGTCACTAAACTAAAATCAGCTTTTTTTTTTATTCCACTCTTCAGAAAGTGTCCTTGACCTTTGCTTTTCTTTCTTTAGAAATATAATACAACTAGATACTTAGAAGTCTTTTACCATTTGATTTTTAATAATTTTCTAAGAGGTGACATTCAAAGATGGTATTAATATGTTAGTTCATATAATTAATGTGCATAGCCAAAATATTTCTATATGAAAAATTTTCTGCCAAGTAAAGCTTTTGTATACATGTAAAAGGCTACTTTAATCATCAAGAAATAGGAACCCTAGGAAAATAGTAGAGATGTCATCTATAGCCACTATCAAATGAGCAGAAAACAACCTTCAAGTACAGAAGTGACCAAAAAGATGTCAAAAGAATGAAGACCATAATGTAAGTCTTATACAAACAAACAATTAATCAAACAAAACACAACAACTGAAATACATCTTGGATTTCCTTCAATTCTGTTGCTCCTAACTTCACTTAACTTCACCTTAAAGTTTAAAGCCTAAAACTCCATAGACCAAGGTAAACCTACAGCTCTTTTTGAGTCAGAACCATGGTTAGATCAAAATATAACTTCCCAGTTTCATTATCTGTATGTTTCATTTAATTCCTCATCTGTAAAATGAGGCAGTTGGATTAAATGGCCTTTATAGTCCTAATTTTGCCATACACCAGGCTCTGTAGTAAGTGATGTAAAGACAAAAGATAAGGAAATCTAGGGTTCTTTTAATTATAATTCATTGTACCTATCCTTGATTCTAAGAATTTCAAGAAATCAAAAATTCAAGGGAGACTATATAACATCAATAGTCAAATGACATGTTGTCTAGTTTACATTGTTTAGATTTACATAAAAGTAGCATAATTAAGCTTATGCTTTTAAGCAGCCAAGAAAGAAATTGAATTAAATAATTTTAATCCACATATTATATATTTTTACATCTTTTATCCCTATTATGTTTGAATCAAATTGGCCAAAACCAATAAAAACATTATATTTTTCAATGTCATGTTTGTCTTAGAAACTTAGAAATTAGTGCATTTTTCTCTTCTAGCTATGTTCAGAAAAACATCTTCCATATTAAAACAAACAAACAAACTGGAGAGGAAGGCATCTTCAGTTCAAGATTTTCTGTATATTTGTGCTTATAAATAATAAAAATTCTACTTTCTTAACTAAGTCAGCACTCTTTTACCCCAACATAAACCAAAAGTATGATAAGGGAATGGTTGAAGGGTATTATAAGGAAGGAAGGAAGTAAAGAAGGAAGGAAAGAAGTAAGGGAGGAAGGAAGGAAGGAAGGAAAAAAAGAAGGAAGGAAGGGAGGGAGGGAGAGAGGGAAGGAGGAAGGGAGGAAAAAACTAAAATACATTGAGTCCTCAGTTTTAAAGAACTCATCCTTTAATTCTATGATTATTGTATTCATTGAACAAAACAGCTTCTATGACTTTGGCAAAGCTGAAAGAGAACTGAACTGAAATTCAGGCAAATTACCTCTTTAGATGACATTTTCCTCAACTGTAAAACTTAATACTTAAGATTAGATTCAGATGATTTCTAAGGTCTGTCATTTTTTGTATTTATACATATAAGGATAGGTACAAAGGACAACGTTATGCTTTTTTAAAATTGTTGTTCACTTTCAGTTTTCCTAAAATAGAACAAAAATAAGAATGAGAATGGAAGTTGGAGAGTGTGGGGAGGAGACAGGGAGGGTGAAGATGAGGAGGAGGGAGGGAGGGAAAACAGGGAGTGGGAGATGGGAAAGGGGGAAACAAGAAGGAGGGAGATAGGGAGAGAAATAAAGGGAGAGGTAGAGAAAACAGAGACACAGACACAGACACAGACAAAGATAAACAGAGACAAAGAAACTTCACCAAAGATAATAAAAGGGCTTCAGTTTTTGAGAAAAATGTTTTAGAATTTCAGAAACAAATAAATAAATTTTTTTCTCATTATGGAAAAACTATTGTCTCCATCTGCATATCCTCCCTCCCTCCCATTTTTCCTCTCTCTCCTCTTTCCTTCCTCCTATTCTTCCTCTCTTCCTCCTATCCTCCCTCCATAACTTCCTCCCTCTATTCTTTCCTTCCTCCCTCCCTCCTCCTCTCCTTCCTTCCTTCCTTGTTTTCTTCTTCTTCTTTTTTTTTTCAAGGAATGAGACTTGGGTGCAATCTTGATTGATAATGCCATATCCTAGAGGTATAACTTTGAGCAAATCACTTAGACTTTCTAGACCTTGAAAATAAAGTGTTTGGTGTAGATTACTTCTAAGTTATTTTTCCAATAAATTTCCAATTTATATTATCTCATACAAATATATTGAAAGATATGTGTGTCTATATCAGTTCAAAGAAATAGTTAATGATTTTGGTTTATATAGAGCTTTTTTTTTTTAATTGGAAAGAACATGGCTTCCATATTTCACTTCATTCACGCAACAGCACTATCGTACATTCTATAGTTACTCCCAAAGACTGTGAATTGTGCAAATGAATTTTTAAGAAAAGTGAATCTTGGGAGAAAGGTACTTAATTGTTGCATTAAGAACATAAGGTACAGGGAATTCCAACAGAATTTCTTTATTAAGGAACATAGGAAGATAAAGGTTACTTCTGAGAAGAACTTGAAAACTTCCTTTTTATAGAAATGAGTTTAACTAGTACTTGTATTGAAAGAGATCCTAATGAATATCCTTTGGAAGTTTTGACTGCCATCCTGAGAAAACTGAAAGGGTAGGCTGCATTTCCAAAGATGAAGAAAAATCAGAGATCTTAGTTAATTATAGTTGATTTTAGCTATGATATTTCTTATAGTTATAGATTGTTGAAATACTTAAATGTTTTTGTTATATTGTTAATAAAATGTATATTTAAGAATATTGATGTTTATTTAAACCTATGAATCAAGGAAGTTTGAAAAGGGACATAGAATAAATTAAAGATTAAAAGGGGAAAGATTTCTTGTGTTTATTTTATATACTATGGTTTAAGCTCAGAGCTATTTCTTTAATTAGAGAAAAAGTACATTTCTATTAATCTATGAGAAAATGTTAGAATTGTTTGCTTTAGAATAAGACTTTAGGAAATGAGTCATCAAGATTTTAAAAAGTAGTCCCCAACACATTTAGGCTGCATATGGAGGATTTGTTATTACTAAATCTTATTTTAAAAGATTTGTAGAACTGATCTCTTTCCCTCATTTATTGAGACTCCCCATGGGGAGTAACTCAGGAATATTCTCAAAGGAATTATCATATGGGGCAGAACAGAAGATGAGAGAGATCGATTCAGTGTTTATGTCGATCTGGCTTCACTCACTTCATCTTAAGATAGCCACAGCCAGCCAGTGATTGTGGGGCAAATGATTTCTCTATCCTGAATAGATATACCTGAGTAGATCAGATAATATGATAGAAGAGTATAAGATGAATCTTACATTTTATAATAAAGATAACAGTATACACAAGAATAATTTGTATTAATATAATGTCTTAAAATTGGTAAAACATTTTTCTCATAATGTCTCTCTGAGATACTCAATAAATCACTAACTCTATTATTTCAAATGAGAAAACTAAAGTTCAGAGAGATTAATAATAATTATCAGATACCTTTAGTTTATTAAGCATTTTTTGTATTTTCATTTCATCCTCACAATAACCCTATGAGGCATTATTATTGTAACATAATAATATTGATATAATCTAATGTGATAATTCTAGAAGAATTATGTTCTGAATAGAGGATTATGTTCTGAATAGAGGAGGAAACAGGTTTAAGTGACATGGTCATGGTCACATTTCTATTGACAACATCACTGTCTTTTCCATTCAACTATTTTTTTATCCCTAGAGTCATCCTCAGCAATTCAATCTCCTTCACTTTCTCTTCATTTCCAATTAGTTGACAATTCTTGTCCACAACAATAAACACATATTCCAAATACATTTCATCTTCCTCACTTGCAAGATATCTCCTACCTTAAGCCATGTTCATCTCTCACCAGTTACCCTACTTCTAGTCTCTGCCCTTTTCTATCACTTTTACACCATAACCAAAATAATATTATTAAACTACATTTCTAAACCTGTAACTTTTCTGTTCAAGAATCTTCTATGACTTCCAACTGCTTAAAAAAGACAAATCCTCAGCTTAGTATTTAAAATGCTCCTATTTCCTTGCTATTCTACAAGTTCAACATGTTTGTCTCTTGCCTACATGTTTTTGCTTTGTGCTTGATAGGTATTTCTTTCTAATCTCTGCATATTAAAATCCTTATCTTTTTAGCACTAATACTATTTCTATGAGAAAACCTTAACACTCTATGGAAAAAAATTGTAAACTGGAATGTTACTCATTATAGCTTATTAGAGATGATTGAGCTATAATTGTTGCCATTCCCTCAACACTAGAGAATAAAGCTGGAGTTCTTGATGGTCAATCTTTTACTTCTAAGCTTATTTTACTTCTTTTAGAACTGCATCATGCATTCCACCAGTAATCCAAGGCTGTACAATCAAGGCAAGACTTAATTCAGTACAATGTTTGTATTGCCTCATGGAAACTCTGGTGAAAATTAGAGAGACTCAGGTGAACTTTTATGTTATAGTATATGAGATCCCAAATGTCATGCCTTCTATGGCTATCATAATCACTTCAGACTTACCAAAGAGTTAAATAATTTGCATCCAAATTCTAAAACTCACAAAAGTTGTGAGATGGCAGATGTAACCCAAGGTATTTCAACCTTTGTCTATGAAAGAGATGGTCATTTTAATAGCTAGGTCAAAAGAGAAGTCTAAGCAGGAGAGATTCCACTTTCTTTAGATGGCAAAATGTGTCTTAGCAAATAAAATATTTTTGCTTGTTATATTTAAAGGAAACTATTACTGCCTTCTTCATAAAGAATGAGATTATAAATAAGTTAGAGGAACATAGGATAGTTTACCTCTCAGACCTGTGGAAGGGGAAGGACTTTATGACCAAAGCAGAACTAGAGATCATTATTGACCACAAAATAGAAAATTTTGATTATATCAAATTAAAAAGTTTTGTACAAACAAAACTAATGCAAACAAGATTAGAAGGGAAGCAATAAACTGGGAAAAACATCTTCACAGTTAAAGGTTCTGATAAAAGCCTCATTTCCAAAATATATAGAGAACTGACTCCAATTTATAAGAAATCAAGCCATTCTCCAATTGATAAATGGTCAAATGATATAAACAGTCAATTTTCAGATGAAGAAATTGAAACTATTTCTACTCATATGAAAAGGTGTTCCAAGTCATTATTAATCAGAGAAATGCAAATTAAGAGAACTCTGAGATACTACTATATCTGTCAAATTGGCTAGAATGACAGGGAAAGATAATGCGGAATATTGGAGGGGATGTGGGAAAACTGGGACATTGATGCATTGTTGGTGGAACTGTGAACGAATCCAACCATTCTGGAGAGCAATTTGGAATTATGCCCCAAAAGTTATCAAACTGTGCATACCTTTTGATCCAGCAGTGCTACTACTGGGCTTATATCCCCAAGAAATATTAAAGAAAGGAAAGGGACCTGTATGTGCCAAAATGCTTGTGGCAGCCTTTTTTGTAGCGGCTAGAAACTGGAAAATGAATGGATGCCCATCAACTGGAGAATAGTTGGGTAAAGTGTAGTATACAAATGTTAAATTGGAATTATTTAAATACGAAAGGAAAATTTTCATCAATTTTAAAGTTATTCATGAAGAAATCTTTGTGGAAGATCAATTCGTTCCAAAGTCCAATGGGCAGAATCTGCTACACACAGAGAAGGAACACTGGGAAATGAATGTGGACTACTTGTATTTTTGTTTTTCTTCCCTGGTTATTACCTTCAGAATCCAATTCTTCCTGTGCAACAAGAGAACTGTATGGTTCTGCACACATAGATTGTGTCTAAGATATACTTTAATATGTTTAACATATATAAGCCTGCCTGCCAACTAGGGAATGGGGTGGAGGGAGGGAAGGGAAAAGTTGGAATAGAAGTGAGTGCAAGGGATAATGTTATAAAAAATTACCCATGCATATGTTCTGTCAATAAAAAGTTATAATAAAAAAAGAACCCTCAAAAAAAAATTATTACTGCCTACTTGAAGAATACAAGCATAAGGAAGCTTTTCAAATGGTTGTGCAGAATTTAGTTCTGGAAAATATATGCAACATACCTGTCTGACAGATGCTTTCTTCAACTATGCATGGGAATAGACATAAAGAAACAAATTGTTAATATTTGGGGGAAAATATTTCTCAATGGCTTCATTATTAGGACCCATTCTGACAAATTTGAGATAAGTTTAAAACTACTTTTACCATTTTAAGGTAACTCATAGTTTTAAATTCTAAATACATACTACTGAACATATTGGGGAACTTTGAATTTCAACAAAAAGCTCAGTGAAATTAACGTATTATATTTCTAATACATACATATCAACCTATGTTTAAAGATGCCACATTTTCTTAGTAATTTATTCTCCAAAATCTACCAAGAGAGTGAAAACGTGAAGGCCTAGAATTAACGTTTTTCCACTGAAAGATCAATGATAGGAGACCTACTATTTAATTATGTCATAAGCTCAGAAGAGCTCAGATAATAAAGTCAAGAGCAATGTAATGAAATAATGAAGTCAGCAAGGTGATAGGAATGTCTGAAAAAGCTTTGTGTTAAGTTTTCTGTGCTGATATAATACTGTTATAATTTCTACTCTTAACCTCATTTTAGCTTTGATACCTTAAATAGAGGAGGATGCATTATTTCATCTTAAATAATCAGTCAACTAATAAAAAGAAAACAGAATAAGTGTAAAAGGTCTTTGGAAGCCATTCGATGTAATTAAATAAACAATTAAATAAATAAAGGAACATTTCTAGTTGTCTGGGGATTATTTTACATTATGTGTAAGGGTTAAAGGAGAAGTCAGGCATTGTGCAATCAGGAAGTAAGCAGGCATTGAAGCCTGAGACCCCATGACCTCATAGACCCTATTTAAGTTGTGGGGATGAGAAAGTAGCTCTCTTTAACTGGGAGTTCATAAGGAGTTCCCTAGGAGTCAGCAGGAGGTCACCTAGGGGCAGGATGTGAACACATGAATAAAAGATCTTGAGCTTGCACATGATTGTTCTCAAGCACTTTACCACATATTTAAACCATTGTTCTGTGAAATGAGGGCCAGAGATCTCTGAAGACCTCAGACAGAGGTAAGCTGGTAAAATTGATATAAGCACTACAAGAGACAAGAGATTTCTCTGAGGGCCTGGGAATTAGAAGAGATTGGCAGTAGTGAATGCTGAGTGGGCCTTAACAAGGGTATTCACAAGAATAGTGAATACCTTGTGGGTATTCACATCTGAGTCCTGAACAGAAAATATGGTTGAAACGGTGAAGAATTTCAGAAATTTAAGACTGTCTTCTTTTAGGAATAAGGATAAAATTGAGCTGTAGAAGATAAACAAAATATTCAAAAGGTTCATTGGCTCTCTAGGGATCTTGGAACAGAAGATCTAGTGAGGGGAAATTCTGAAGAAAACATAGGCTACAATTTGTTCTAGTTCTGCTCATTTTATTCATCATGAGTTCATGAAATTCTTTCAGGTTTTTCTGAAATATGCTTACTCATTATTTCTTATAGCATTATGGCATTTCATTACATTGATATAAGCTAATTTATTTAGTCATTCCTCAATTAATGGGCATCCATTTAATGACTGATTCCTTGCCACCACCAAAAGAGCTGCTGCAAACATTTTTGAACATGTAGGTCCTTTCCTCCCATTTTTATGCTCTCTTTGAGATACAGACACAGTCCTGTTAGTTCAAAGGACGGGCATAGTTTTATAGTTCTTTGGGCATAGGTCCAGAAGGTTTGAATGAGTTCAAAAATCTACCAACAATGCATTAGTGTCTCAGTTTTCCCACATTCCCTTCAACATTTATTATCTCTTTTCCTATCATCTTAACCAATTTGCTAGATATGAGGTGGTACCTGAGAGTTGTTTTTACTTGAATTTATCTAATCAACAATGATTTAGAGCATTTTTCATACGACTATAGATAATTTCATTTCTTTATCTGAAAATTGCCTTTTATCAATTGGGGAATGACTGGTATGTATTCTAACAAATTTGACTCAGTTTTCTATATATTTTAGAAAAGATATTTATTAGCAACAATGGCTATAAAATTGTTTCCAAGATTTCTGCTTTCCTTCTAATATTGGTTGTGTTGGTTTTGTTTATGCAATTGCTCATTTTGTATTTTGTGTTTTCTATTTCTTGGTTGGTCATAAATGCCTCCTTTCTCCATAGATCTTACAGGTAGACTATTCCTTGTTCTTCTAATTTGCTTTTGGTGTCACCCTTTACATTTCTCTCTCTTTTTTTTTTAAATAGCCTTTTATTTACAGGTTATATGCATGGGTAACTTTACAGCATTAACAATTGCCAAACCTCTTGTTCCAATTTTTCACCTCTTACCCCCCCCCGTCCCCTAGATGGCAGGATGACCAGTAGATGTTAAATACATTAAAATATAAATTATATAGACAATAAGTATACATGACCAAAACGTTATTTTGCTGTACAAAAAGAATCAGACTCTGAAATATTGTACAATTAGCTTGTGAAGGAAATAAAAAATGCAGGTGGGCATAAATATAGGGATTGGAATTCAATGTAATGGTTTTAGTCATCTCCCAGAGTTCTTTCTCTGGGCGTAGCTAGTTCAGTTCATTACTGCTCCACTGGAAATGATTTGGTTGATCTCGTTGCTGAGGATGGCCAGGTCCATCAGAACTGGTCATCATATAGTATTGTTGTTGAAGTATAAAATGATCTCCTGATCCTGCTCATTTCACTCAGCATCAGTTCGTGTAAGTCTCTCCAGGCCTTTCTGAAATCATCCTGTTGGTCATTTCTTACAGAACAGTAATATTCCATAATATTCATATACCACAATTTATTCAGCCATTCTCCAACTGATGGACATCCATTTAGTTTCCAGTTTCTAGCCACTACAAAAAGGGCTGCCACAAACATTTGTGCACATACAGGTCCCTTTCCCTTCTTTATAATCTCTTTGGGATATTAGCCCAGTAGTAACACTGCTGGATCAAAGGTTTTACTGAATTGATAACTTTTAAGCATAGTTCAAACTACTCTCCAAAATGATTGGATTCAGATTCACAACTCCACCAACAATGCATCAATGTCCCAGTTTTCCCACATCCCCTCCAACAATCATCATTATTTTTTCCTGTCATCTTAGCCAATCTGACAGGTGTGTAGTGGTATCTTAGAGTTGTCTTAATTTGCATTTCTCTGATTAATACTGACTTGGAACATCTTTTCATATGACTAGAAATAGTTTCAATTTCTTCATCTGAGAATTGTCTGTTCATATCCTTTGACCATTTTCAATTGAAGAATGAGCGATTTTATAAATTAGAGTTAATTCTCTATATATTTTGGAAATGAGGCCTTTATCAGAACCTTTGACTGTAAAAATATTTTCCCAGTTTATTGCTTCCCTTCTAATCTTCTGTGCATTAGTTTTGTTTGTACAGAAACTTTCAGTTTGGTATAATCGAAATTTTCTATTTTGTGATCAGTAATGATCTCTAGTTCTGCTTTGGTCATAAAGTCCTTCCCCTTCCACAGGTCTGAGAGGTAAACCATCCTGTGTTCCTCTAATTTATTAATAATTTCATTCTTTATGCCTATGTCATGAACCCATTTTGACCTTATCTTGGTTTACGGTGGTAAGTGTGGATCAGTGCCTAGTTTCTGCCATATTAGTTTCCAATTTTCCCAGCAATTATTATCAAACAGTAAGTTCTTATCCCAAAAGCTGGGGTCTTTGGGTTTGTCAAATACTAGTTTGCTATATTTGTTGACTGTTTTATCCCTTGAACCTAATCTATTCCACTGATCAATTAATCTATTCCTTAGCCAATACCAAATGGTTTTGGTAACTGCTGCTCTATAATATAATTTTAGATCTGGTACAGCTAAGCCACCTTCATTTGATTTTTTTTTTTCATTAATTCCCTTGAAATTCTTGACCTTTTGTTTTTCCATATGAATTTTGTTGTTATTTTTTCTAGGTCATTAAAATAGCTTTTTGGGAGTCTGATTGGTATAGCACTAAATAAATAGATTAGTTTAGGTAATATTGTCATCTTTATTATATTTGCTCGCCCTATCCAAGAGCATTTAATATTTTTCCAATTGGTTAGATCCGACTTAATTTGTGTGAAAAGTGGTCTGTAATTTTGCTCATAAAGTTTCTGATTTTCCCTTGGCAGATAGATTCCTAAATATTTTATATTATCAGTAGTTACTTTAAATGGAATTTCTCTTTGTAACTCTGACTGTTGGATTTTGTTAGTGATATATAAGAATGCTGATGACTTATGTGGGTTTATTTTATAACCAGCAACTTTGCTAAAGTTGTGGATTATTTCTAATAACTTTTTAGTAGAAACTCTGGGGTTCTCTAAATATACCATCATGTCGTCGGCAAAGAGTGATAATTTGGTTTCCTCATTGCCTATTCTTATTTCTTTAATCTCTTTCTCAGCTCTTATTGCCAAAGCTAGCATCTCTAATAAAATATTAAATAGTAACGGTGATAGTGGGCAACCTTGTTTCACTCCAGATCTTATTGGGAATGGTTGCAGTTTGTCTCCATTACATATGATGCTTACTGATGGTTTTAAATAGATGCTGCTGATTATTTTAAGGAAAAGTCCATTTATTCCTATACTCTCAAGTGTTTTTAATAGGAATCGATGTTGGATTTTGTCAAATGCTTTTTCTGCATATATTGAGATGATCATATGGTTTTTGTTAATTTGGTTATTAATATGGCCAATTATATTGATAGTTTTCCTAATATTGAACCAGCCCTGCATTCCTGGTATAAATCCTACTTGATCATAGTGTATTATCCTGGAGATGATTTTCTGTAGTCTTTTTGTTAATATCTTATTTAAGATTTTAGCATTAATATTCATTAGGGAGATTGATCTACAATTTTCTTTCTCTGTTTTCACCCTACCTGGTTTAGGTATCAGTACCATGTCTGTGTCATAGAAGGAATTTGGTAGGACTCCTTCATTCCCTATTTTATCAAATAATTTATATAGCATTGGGGCCAATTGTTCTTTAAATATTTGGTAAAATTCACATGTAAATCCATCTGGTCCCGGGGATTTTTTCTTAGGGAGTTGTTTAATTGCCTGTTCTATTTCTTTTCTGAAATGGGACTATTCAAGCAATTTACTTCCTCCTCTGTTAGTCTGGGAAGTCTATATTTTTGGAGGTAGTCATCCATTTCACTTAGGTTATCAAATTTATTGGCATAAAGTTGAGGAAAATAACTCATTATTTCTCTAATTTCCTCTTCAATGGTGGAAAGTTCTCCCTTTTCATTTTTAAGACTACTAATTTCATTTTCCTCCCTCCTTTTTCTAATCAGATTTACCAAAGGCTTATCTATTTTATTGGCTTTTTCATAGAACCAACTCTTAGTTTTATTAATTAGTTCAATAGTTTTTTATTTTCAATATTTTTAATTTCTCCTTTTAATTTTAGAATTTCCAATTTAGTATTTGATTGGGGTTTTTAATTTGGTCTTTTTTAGTTTTTTAGTTGCAAGTCCAATTCATTAATCTTTTCTTTCTCTGTTTTATTCAAGTAAGCCTCTAAGGATATAAAATTCCCTCTTATTACCGCTTTGGCTGCATCTCACAAATTTTGGTATGACGTCTCATCATTGTCATTATCTTGGGTGAAATTATTAATTGTATCTATAATTTGCTGCTTCATCCAATCATTATTTAAGATGAGATTGTTTAGTTTCCAATTACTTTTTGGTCTATTTCCCCCTAACTTTTTGTTGAATGTAGTTTTTATTGTATCATGATCTGAAAAGAAAGCATTTACTATTTCTGCTTTCTTGAATTTAATTTTGAGGTCTTTATGTCCTAATATATGGTCAATTGTTGAATAGGTTCCATGAACTGCTGAGAAGAAAGTATATTCCTTTCTATCTCCATTCAATTTTCTCCAAAGATCTAACATACCTAATTTTTCTAATATTCTATTTACTTCTTTAATTTCTTTCTTATTTGTTTTGTGGTTTGATTTGTCTAATTCTGAGAGTGCAAGGTTGAGATCTCCTACTATTACAGTTTTGTTGTCTATTTCTTCTTGCAACTCTCTTAACTTCTCCTTTAGGAAGTTGGATGCCATACCACTTGGTGCATCACCCTTTACATCTCAATCATAAACCCTTTTTTCACTTTATCTTGGTATAGGGTGTGAAATATTGATTTATGCCTAATTTCTGCCCTACTGTTTTCCACTTTTCCCAGCAGTTTTTGATAAAGATGGAGTTCTATTCCCAGAAGCTGAAGTCTTTGGGTTTACCAAACAGTAGATGATTAGAGTCATTGACACATTTATTGTATGTTATGCACATCACCTATTCCTCTGATCCACAACTCTATTTTTCAGCTAGCATCAAATGAAAAGGTAGACTCTTTTGCCAACTGGTGCCTTTCTATTCACAGATACTGTAATTCAGAGACACTTCATTATTCTAACATTTCCAGTAAACTTATTTTTGCCTCCTCACAAAGACCAGGGTTTAACTAGCAATAGATAATAATGAAGATTTAGGCAGAAAGCTTAATCCTTGCTTAAGTATTAACTCAAGTCTTAGAGCAATTGTAACTGAATTCATAACCTTTCATTTGAAATAAACTGCATAAAATTGAAGGAAAAGAATATTTATGGAACTTAGATACCATCATATCCCCTTATAAGCTTTATATGAGTAATGTATTACACTAAAAAAACAAACAACAACCAAAAAACACATGGAAGTGTTTGAGAACCCACAAAGACAATGTATCAGAATTACTAGTGCTTATCTTGGAGTTGTTCAGACTCCCTGGAAAGCAGAAGAGAAAGAACAATAAAGAAATAGTCAAAAAAGTTATGATAAGGAATCATACACCAATTATCATTGAACTGTTCCATCCAAGGAATATTGATTCAAAGGATCATGGTAATCACACACTATGTTGATCCAAGCAGTATTTCAATTCAGACAAGGTGATGAGTAAAGGCCAAAAAGAAAATATTATGGTCTATGCCTTTTTGGAATCTTTACAAACTGTTAAGTCATTAGAGTTGATAGAGACAATAACTGTCTTGGTTCAGTATGATTAATCTGATCTTACAAGGAGATGTTACAGGCCAGAACTTGAAACAAGTACTAAGTATAACTGATAGAAACAATGCTTGTGTTCACACCTTTAGAGAGCTCATATAAGCAATATGATCTCCCAAAGGTTAACTCTTCCTTCTGGAGGTAGGGCTTAAGGGAGATGTGAATTTGGATATCTCATACTAAACACTGAAATCTCCTAAACGTATGAACTCCAATGAATACTTAAACACTTTTTGCTCATATGAGCTCTCTAAAGGTGTGAACACAAGCATTGTTTCTATCAGTTATACTTAATACCTGGTTTCAAGTTCTGGCCCAAAATATCTCCTCGTAGGATCAGATTAATCATACTGAACCATGCTAAATTAGATAATTATTGTCTCTATCAACTCTAATGACTTAACAGTTTGTAAAGATTCCAACAATGCCTAATTTCTGCCCTACTGTTTTCCACTTTTCCCAGCAGTTTTTTATAAAGATGGAGTTCTATTAACAGAAGCTGAAGTCTTTGGGTTTACCAAACAGTAGATTAAAAGAGTCATTGACACATTTATTGTATCTTATGCACCTCATCTATTCCCCTGATCCACAATTGTATACTCTGGAGACAAAAGGATGAAATGGAAACAGTACTTTATCTCAAGGAGTTTACATTCTAATAGAGAAGACAACATTTTGTATATAGATTATAGATAGAATCTATTAAAATGAATAAAAGTTAGTATGGGAACTGAATATACTAAGCAGCTGGAAACATCAGAAGAGTTCTTGTAGAAAGCAGCACTTAAGCTAGGTCTCAAATGAAAGTAAAGAAGGCACTGGTGACAGGAAGAGTATATTAAATGTGGTGAACAAAGGCAAAAAGAAAAGGGAGTCGATATGTGTGAGAAACAGAATATAAGTAATATCAATATGGTTATACCATATTGTGTATGGAGGGGAGTAATATATAAAACTGAAAGAATAGAAAAAAAAACATGTTGTAAAGAGAGTTAAGTGACAAATGAGAGAGTTTGTGTATAATCTTAATAGAGAATCTCTTGAATTAATTGAGAAGAAGGATAACATGGTCAAATTTTATCTTTAGGACAGTTATTTTAGAAGCTATAAGGAGGACAGAAGGAAGTAGAAGGAAAAGGAGAGGATGCCCAAATAGGCAGCTATTGTAATAGTCCAAATGACAGTTGATTGGGACATCTGAATAGAAGAGAAAATGCATAGGAGAGATATTGTGAAGATAAAAGTGACAAGATTTGGCAGGTGATAATATATGTAGGGAAAATGAAAATGAAGAGCTGAAGATGATAAGCCTGAATGACTAGAAACATGGTGGTATCCCTAATCAATAGGGCAGTTTTGAAGAAAAGTGAGTTGGGGGAGTGAGATATGGCTAGAAATAAATTTGAAGTAAGACGCCCTCGGTTTCAAACCTGGTTCTTCTATTTAATACATATATTGGTACATGGCATTTTACTTTTCTGGACCATACTTTCCTCATCTACAAAATGAAGAAAATTACATGATCAGGAGATATAAAGGATGGATTCAAAAAAGTTGAAGGTGAAAAGGAAAAATGATGTCTAGATGAGAATAAATGAGAATCTGAACTAGAAAGTAATTTACAATGCTGTATGCTTAAGATGCATATTATATAATACAAGAGGAAACAGTTTTTTTCAGAGTCTGTATATTTCATTCAGAGTTGGTGAAATAAGAAGCTCTAAGCTCCTTAATTCAAATGTTATTTGGTTTTTAAACTTTTACCACAAATATTCACTATTTATTTTTACTTCATAACTAGTCATTATTATTAGAAATTGATACTATTTGGAAGAAGTTGTAACTAGATGCCCTGACTATAAAAAAAAAAAGTCACATGCAACTGTGGCATCATATCCATGTTCAAGCTCCATATAAATGTAATGGAACAATGACTTCACTAAGGACATTAATTTGTTCGACATTGTTACTGTAATATTTCTGACTCTGGCCATATAATTCCTAGAATTATTTTCTAATAGATGACCAAATATATATATGGATAGCAACTGAAGCACAAAGACTTGGAAAATTTCTTTACCTGTGCAGGCTTAATTTTGCACCCCTGTAAAATGATAATTTAGACTAAGTTTATTTTCCACATCTGAAACTATGATCTTATAATAGCTCAATAAACATCTACTTTAAACTATTTGGATATTTAAACATCTTGAAATCATCAACTTCTATTGTCTATTATTTTTTTATAAGATTTCAAACTTTAATTGGTATTGAGTTTATACAACTGAATGCATATTTAGGAAATCTAATCTAACTTTCAAACCACTAATTTAAAGTAAATTTTAATTTGTCATTTATCTTGTACTTTGATTCTGTCTTGGTTTGTTTGCCAGTTGGCACAGAGTCAGGTAGCAATTATCCCACCATAAATCTCCCATTGCTGTGATTAAATTTTTTTTCATAACCATTCTTCACTTCATCTAATATTCACTTGAATTTATTCTTTTCTAGGATGCAGCACTTATAACATTTACAATTTGTTAATTTATTATAATGTATTTTCCCTAATAAAGCTCTTCAACATAGATGTAGATATTTCCCATAAAAGAAAAAAAAATCAAGTCATTAATCAATATGTAATGTCTCATGAGCTATGTAATAACTTAACCTCTGTACAGAATCATTTGTATAAGACGATTAAGAGGTAGATCCAGTACACTGTACTATAAAATTTCTGGCAACTTCAGACTGTGGAATTCCATTAAAGTCTGGGCTTTTTCTCTCTCTGTATGCTTCCTAACCCGCATTATGCAAACAGTTGAAAGACCTCTATTTAAATTTTGGACACTAATCCTTATGTGCACTTCACATAAACTTGCAAAGATGCTACTTAAGCCCTGGAAAGTTTTTCAAAGTATAATATCACCTCACCAATCTGAGGGTTTTGATTATTGGCAATTCCTGCTCTCCAAAAGATAGTTTTGAAGCACAAACAACATTATTATATCTAGGTTAGAAAAGGAAGTAGTTTAATGGGGAAAAATCATTGGATCATATTTCTTTGACAAGAATTTGGTATTTAAGATATATAAAAATAAATGCAACTAATAGCCATTCTCTAATACATGTTTAATAGATATGAACTTTTTGAAAGGAGAACTGAAATGTATTCACAATCACATTAAAAATGTTTCAAATCACTAATAAGAAAAATGGAAATAAAAACACTCAGATTTTACCACAAACTCTTAAAATTGGCAAAAATGATCAAAAAAAATGGCAACAGTAAATGTTGGTGGGATTGTGTAAGTATAGGTACATTAATGGATTGTTTGAGGAACTATAAAATGGTACAGCCATTTTGTAATTATGTAATTCGCTGACTAGAAGATCCATACTATTTGGACCTGAGATTCCATTACTAGACTTAAATCTTATGGAAGCCAACAATAAAAACAAACAAACAAAAAAACTTCATATATTTCAGAACATTTATACCAGAATGTTTTGTGATAGTTAAAAATTAGAAACTAAGTGCTTACCCATTAATTGGAGAAGAGTAAAACAAATTGTGGCACATGAATGTAATTAAGTATTATTATGCTGAAAGAACTGATTTGTATGTTATAGGAAACAATGGAAAAAATCCATATGAATTGATGCAGAATAAAGTAAGCAGATTCTAATAATAAATATGTGTGCATATATATGTATATATACATACACATATATATGTATATTAAGTATTATAACGAAAGTGAAAAATATATCCATATATCAAAACATCAAAAATAAATGTAATGATATTATAAGGATCAAGGAAGAGTTGAATGAAAAAACAGATAGTAGTCCATAGTATCATAAGTTATTTTGGAGAATGCAGAGATCATTGCATTAATTTGCATTAATTTTTTAATTTTTCTAATTTTATAGCTAGTCATACTGACCCAAGTCTTAAGAATGAATAATGGAAGCAGTACTGAAACACAAGTTTCTGTCTTGCACATTCTCTTCTTTAGCATTATTTCTATGATTCTCTTATTGCAGAATTAAGTGAAAACTGGCTCCTTTTTCTCAAATCATATTAATTTTCTAAAATGAAAACTAAAGTAATTCAAATCTTTAAGGATAGAATAATATTTTATGATCAATTTTTGAGATTTATGATGATCTTTTTAAAACAAAAATTTTAAGCCAAAAGTAATTTTATTGTCAAAAATTAAGAAATATCATCCATAATATATTATCAAAATATGCAAATAAGCAAACTATAGCTATATTGTCTACAGCTGGACAATCAGCTTTCAGAAAATATCCACTAAAAGTTCAAGAACAAAATAAGAAAAAAATGAAAGCACTGGGCAAATGTTTCCTTTAAAAATCAGCTTTTCTTTACTGGAGAAATAACAATATTTTCTTTTCCTAGTTTATTGTCAGAACAACTATGTATTGTTCATTTCATTCCTAATAGATGATTTATAAATTTCCAAGTAATTCCTAATCACTCCCAACTTAAGAATTCAAAAGCCATTCAATTTTTAATTGTTTGCTAAGAAAATGATAGAAATTTTTACTAAAAAGAAATAGAATTGTCCCACCACCTTTTATTGTGAAAGGCTCTGTCAGGTTAGTTAGTGATAGTGAATGGAAGGGGAAAGGCAATGAAACTATGTAGAATCAACATTCTTCCCCCCCACCCCCATTAAAAAAATACAATATGTCAAAAATATCATGACAACACAACAATTACCTAGTAAGCATTACATTGACTAGGAATCTGGGTGTGGGAAGCAGGATGCTGCCTGACTCATTAACTGGGAAGCATAACATGCTGTTAAATTATACACAGACCCTGCCAAAAAACAATTTTCTCAGGCAAAATAGCTAGTTGTGCTTTTACTAAATGTAAAAAATCTCTATTTGGTGCTAATTTCCAAATGAAAGAAGCAGATAAATGAGCCTTTAAAATCATTAAAGAAAGCATTTATGAGTAATACTAATTTGATTTGAAAATAATGAAGATTATGCTGCTTTCTCTATAAGAAGAACAGGCACCTGTGTCCTTTCTGGGAGAGATAATGGGACCTAGGTGTCAAGTAGCCTTGGTTCTCAGAAGATCTTATTAGTCAAAATCTCCCCTTTCCTCATTTCTCAGGTGGAACTTAAGACAGAATCAAGATTTATACACAAGTCTCAGGTATAACTCTTAGCTTGAAACCAAATAACTCATTTGTTGAAGAATTTACATTTCATAGAAGTTGCTTGCAAATGATAAAGAAATCTTGAAATTTTTCCTCTTTTGCTAAATGGAATTTCTAAGATATTAATCATGATCTACTATTTCAGGACAGATTTCATAAATTACCAAATGTGAAATAGTTTATTGTCCTAATTAATGTATTTATATCCTGCGCTCTTGCTGCTCAATATATCAAGTGGGAGAAAGGTGCAAATATTAGCATGCTTTATTGGAGCAAGAATAAATTTGATATTTGAGTAGCATCTCTATGATCCAATAAGACACAAATTATAACATGATGTCAGAACAGATGGAACCCAATGCCAATTTTCTTCTATGGATCATTTGTTTTTCTAGACTCACATATAGTGAACATTTGCAGGTTCTCTGAAAGCATATACTTTTAAAATTTCTTGGTGAGGAACTGAAATTAAATTTAAAATTATGTAAAAAGCATTTTCTTGAAAATGAGCCAAAATAAGATTCCTAAAGCTGAATACTGAAAAATGTGTGTGTGTGAATTTGTTTCAGTGAATATGCCCAAAGATATATGGGTGTAGGTAGCTCAAGAAAACCTAATTCTTATTAGCAATAAAAAATTTGCAAATATTTCAAAGAGTAAATTTGAGAGTGTATTATTTATTGCTGCAGTATAACTAGAATTATTGCTTATGGAAAATAGTTTGCTAAATGGCTATCACAGCAGTAATCCTACTACTTACTTATCAAGATTTAATGGAAAATTCTTAAATGAAAAAGCTAAGCTTGTTGTTTTCAAACCATACTCATAATAATGGAAACATTTTAGATACAAGAGAAGACCACAGCTGGTGAAACAAGAAAATATGGATAATTGCACTATGGATGAATTACATGGAAACACTGAGAAACTACAAATTTCACCATTGAAAAACTAAAGGCTAGAAAGACAATAAGATTGAAATGAGGAATAAGTGAAGCCACCCCACTTCCTTTTCCTTAGAATGGTGAAATTCATGAAAAAATAGTTGTCCAAAATATAGAAATCTGTTATAAAAAGTAATTACCTCATAAAGTCTAAGAAAGGCAATTATTTTCCTATGCTAATCTGACACCTATGTAGAAATCTGGCTGTCAAATTCGGAAAGCATTATATATGATCATAAAAAGATTTTTATTGTAGCAATTGGCAAGTTTAAGAATTATATCTCTAAGTTCAAACTAAAATTTAAAGACATCTTATAAGCTGCATTTGTTTATATTATTAAATTCAAAACTTCATATAGTAGCCTATGTAAACATCATTTGAGGGCATAATTCCATAGACAACGTTCATTGCAGGATTCTATCTAATTTTTCTTTGTCTTTGGAGGAAGGTTTAAGACACAAGGGATAATGAAGTATACACAATTAAAAAAGAAAGGCAAAATCCCAAACCAAAATCTTACTTAAAACACATATTTCATTCCATTCATAATTTTTCCCTTAAAAGAACTTTGCGACAAACAATGTAGAAAATCAGTAGAATCTTTGACAGCTACAAAGTATGCTGTGTTGCAATTGACAAAATATTTCCTAGGTAAAATGGATCCATACTATATTCTAAGAATATTTCCATAGAAAATCTAGGAAAAGATTTCTGTAATATACATTAGCATTTCTATTTCAACGGTTAACTGGTATTCACTAAATACATATTCATGTAAGACACCTTTCTGAGATATATAATGAAGAAAAAAATGAAAAAGTTCCAACAATCAAGCTTACATTTAACTGTGGAAGCATAATATTTACACAGGTAAATAAATATAAAATAAAACAAAGCAATTTAAAAAAAAAGATAGCAGAAACATCCAGAAGGTTAAAGAAATGTCCTATGTAGAATGAAGCACATAAGTTCTGCTTTGATGAACACAAGGGATTTCACAAAGTAAAGATGAGGAGGGAGCCTATTTCAGATAGGTGGGTGAAAGAGATGTGTGTCCCTCAAATCTTTGAGAAGAGAATTGGAATTTCTAATGAATAGTAGGCCAATTTGATAGTGATATAGAGTAAAAAATATGGAAGTCACCTATGAACTATCACTTTGTCACTTATGTACATGAATTGGGTTATTTTTATAATAGGAAGCATTAGCTAGGAATGATTTAGTTGCTAAAAGAAACTTTTCCCCTCCCACATTTTTTGGCTAATTTTATCTCTTTTGAAGTATCTTAGGGCTCCAACATTTTGAATTTGCTTTCCATAATCTCCACAGCTATATGGAATTCCACTTCATCTAACCCAAAAGCTTTTTAAATTTAGATTATTTATTTGACCACTAGGCTTTCATTTAGTCTAGAAAGGCAATATAAATATAGCACAGCCAACTGTGCTATCTTTTCACTCAATTGTGTGACAGTAAACATATGTTCTGCTATAGAACAACATTGACAAAAGGTCATAATCTTATAACTTCATCAAGAATATCCT
This sequence comes from Sarcophilus harrisii, assembly GCF_902635505.1. Taxonomy (NCBI): domain Eukaryota; kingdom Metazoa; phylum Chordata; class Mammalia; order Dasyuromorphia; family Dasyuridae; genus Sarcophilus; species Sarcophilus harrisii. The sequence goes on along the minus strand of NC_045431.1, from coordinate 137,515,744 downwards.
TAATGTATGTTTAGATTTATAAAACTTTGTAGAGATGGGAAAGGAGCTGTATGGAGTGGTAGTTATTAATATTATCTCACGTGTTGGATTTTGAAAAAAATTGTAGAGATGGAAAATATTTATATAGGTTGGTAGTTATTAATATGTCTTGAGGTGTGTTTGGGGGGCAATGATAAAAAAGGTCATGTTTTTCTTAAGACTTTGGTGCTTTTTCATTCAGATAGCTTCAATATAACATCTTTGTTTTCTTTATCATTATTTTTACTTTCCCATGGAGCAAATTGAGGTCTGTGTAGTGAGAGTGTAAATGTCCTGACTTCACAATAATCGATGAAGAAATGAATTTGTTATACCAATTGTACTAGCTCTTTTGTTTTTCTTTTACTTTTTGTCCTCACTCTAGTTTTATTCTTAAATGTTTTAGGGATAACTCTTATTAGGTGGGTATTTTACAAAGCATGACATATTTTTTCCCCTTTCTCTAACTTCCTTTATTTCTTCCTCTTTTTGAGGCAATGATCTTTACAATCTTTTATTCTTATCCTCTGCTTGATAAAGAAGCCAAATGTGTACTCACTGAAACAGTTTCTTCTTGCTTTCTCTTCATGCATAGTTGATTTATATCAGTTAAACTTCCTTAGGACATGACAATAGTTCATTGAAGCTTCTTAGTGTTCATTTATGTATTGAAATGTGTATGTCTGTGTCTGTGAGGATTGTCTTAAGTTATCCCTATAAGTTTTCTGCCTCATTCTTTGAAATCTATTTTAGCTCATAAACTGTAATGATTTTCATGGTGGTTTTGTTTTTCAAATGCTATCGTGAGCAGTACAATATAAGATGACCAACTCCATGAACTTCTTTATTTGCCTCTTCAAGCAGAACATGAGAACTATTTTCCCCCATTTATTGACCACTTTCTTTTGTCTTTTTACTTACAAGACTGTCAAGCCTGATTTAGTTAATATCATCTAATAGAATGTTTACTTATATTGGAGAGTACCAATAGCTAAGCTTAATATTTATAGACTGTTTAAAAACTGTAATTTTTGGTACTATTTACCTGCTTTTAAGTGACTTTGCTACTATCCCTGAAGAAAGACCAGGAGAGCAAAGAGGACTGAGGGGCATGCTGTGTTTTCTTTATTTCTTGAGTTGCTAAAGATAACAGTTCATTATCCAATAGCTAGTTTGGTGGGGATAACCTCTCATCACTTAGCTAAGCTGATTTTTGGGATGCCTGAATGACAGCATTAGCATTATTAAACAACTGTAGGGTAAGGCACACAGGGCTAGGTATTAGAAATGCAAATACAAAAATGAGGCAAAATTTTACATTCTAATAAGAAATATTCTATGTCTTTGTCTTTCTCACACATATAACTTTTACATGTATATAGATAGATAGATAGATTCATTCACATGTACACATATACATATATTTGTGAGCAATGGCAATTTTGTTCTAGATTATCACAGGAATTGAGATGAAATGACCATACCCAGTCTACCAAAATAGCATTAATTTGATGGCTGTTGTTCAGATAGAACATGGAGTGGGAAGATGACAAGATGCCCACGTAAACTTTGATTTCCTGGTGGATGGCTAGATAGGATGTCAAACATGGCTTGGGCCACATAGATATGATAGATTAGTTAACTTTAAATTCACTTTCCAAGACAGACATTTGTATGTCAGGAACTAAGGAAGATAGTCTCTGGAAATTAAGTTCATCATTGCAATTTAAGAGAAACTTAGCTAGAAATAGCCTATTGAAAGAAGGCATTTGAAACCTTTGCAATATAGTAGAACATTAGATAAGCAAGTATCAACTTCATAATCATCAGAGTAGACACTGAGAAGATTTTAATTCAGAGTGTGTATATGCTTAGTTCTGCTCTCTTTTAAACTGATAAAAAGACAAATGGATAGACAGATAAATCTAGTAATCTACTTTCAAAATACTTTAGTCTAATGATGTCAGTTGCCAAGTTCATTGTCCTGAATGTCTTAAGGAGCAGTTCAACTGAATAAATTTGGTCAAGTGAAGAGGTCAAAGAGAGATTAGAGTCCAGGTTAAAAAATAACTGTATTTGATATTGTCTTCAGAAACAACACTTTCTTAAGTATGGTTTCTTCATCCACACCCACACTGAGCAGATATGTCTTTCAATTGCAGAGGCTGTAGTAGAATAATGTTATATCATACCCTTCACAATTCTTACTGTCTTTTAAAGATTTTTATAGATCTCTGCCTTTAAAATAAAAGAAAAAAGTTTTTAGAGAGCAGTTGTGTTAAAAATTTATCTTGTTCTGGCTCCTTGACCTTCCCCCTCCTCACTTTTTTGGATTAGTTTAGTGGGTTTATAAATACCCAATATAAAGTATCAATGACAGGAAGTAATATTGCAAAAGGGAACCTAGAAGCTACTTGAGACTGTCCAATAGATCAAAGGAACATTATGGTTACTTGAAAAATGTATCATATGATGGCAGAATAAGGTGGGAAGGAGGGATAAAAAGAGGGAAACCACATCCCACGAAGAGGCAAAGGAAACTTATCATATCTGAGGGAATTTAGAGAGGGGGAGGAACATTGTGTGAATCTTACTCTCATCAGAGTTGGCTCAAAGAAAAAATAATTGACATTTGTTTTAGAGAAAATTCTCTCTCGCTTCATTAAAAACAGGGGAGAGAAAAAGGGAAAAGAAAAAGAGTAATAAGGGAAGGAAGGGGGAAAGACTCAAAGGGGGGGAGGGAGGGATTATAAAGAGGATAAGCATCGTGATACAAGAGGGGTACATAAGTTTAAAAGGGGGAAAGAGGGTAGGGGGAGGGAAGAATAAGTAAAGCATTAATCTGGGGTTATTAGGATGGCAGGAAATACAGATTTAGTAATTCTAACCGTAAATGTGAATGGGATGAACTCCCCCATAAAGAGGAGGCAGATAGCAGACTGGATCAAAAGTCAGAACCCTACAATATGTTGTTTACAAGAAACACATTTAAAGCAGGGAGATACATATAGAGTAAAGGTAAAAGGCTGGAGCAAAATCTATTATGCTTCAGGTGAAGTCAAAAAAGCAGGGGTAGCCATCCTTATCTCAGATCAAGCAAAAGTAAAAATTGATCTAATTAAAAGAGATAAGGAAGGAAACTACATCCTGCTAAAGGGTAGCATAAACAACGAAGCAATATCAATATTAAGCATATATGCACCAAGTGGTATGGCATCCAACTTCCTAAAGGAGAAGTTAAGAGAGTTGCAAGAAGAAATAGACAACAAAACTGTAATAGTAGGAGATCTCAACCTTGCACTCTCAGAATTAGACAAATCAAACCACAAAACAAATAAGAAAGAAATTAAAGAAGTAAATAGAATATTAGAAAAATTAGGTATGTTGGATCTTTGGAGAAAATTGAATGGAGATAGAAGGGAATATACTTTCTTCTCAGCAGTTCATGGAACCTATTCAAAAATTGACCATATATTAGGACATAAAGACCTCAAAATTAAATGCAAGAAAGCAGAAATAGTAAATGCTTTCTTTTCAGATCATGATGCAATAAAAACTACATTCAACAAAAAGTTAGGGGGAAATAGACCAAAAAGTAATTGGAAACTAAACAATCTCATCTTAAAGAATGATTGGGTGAAGCAGCAAATTATAGATACAATTAATAATTTCACTCAAGATAATGACAATGATGAGACATCATACCAAAATTTGTGGGATGCAGCCAAAGCGGTAATAAGAGGGAATTTTATATCCTTAGAGGCTTACTTGAATAAAACAGAGAAAGAAAAGATTAATGAATTGGGCTTGCAACTAAAAAAACTAAAAAAAGACCAAATTAAAAACCCCCAATCAAATACTAAATTGGAAATTCTAAAATTAAAAGGAGAAATTAAAAATATTGAAAGTAAAAAAACTATTGAACTAATTAATAAAACTAAGAGTTGGTTCTATGAAAAAGCCAATAAAATAGATAAGCCTTTGGTAAATCTGATTAGAAAAAGGAGGGAGGAAAATGAAATTAGTAGTCTTAAAAATGAAAAGGGAGAACTTTCCACCAATGAAGAGGAAATTAGAGAAATAATAAGGAGTTATTTTGCTCAACTTTATGCCAATAAATTTGATAACCTAAGTGAAATGGATGACTACCTCCAAAAATATAGACTTCCCAGACTAACAGAGGAGGAAGTAAATTGCTTGAATAGTCCCATTTCAGAAAAAGAAATAGAACAGGCAATTAAACAACTCCCTAAGAAAAAATCCCCAGGACCAGATGGATTTACATGTGAATTTTACCAAACATTTAAAGAACAATTGGCCCCAATGCTATATAAATTATTTGATAAAATAGGGAATGAAGGAGTCCTACCAAATTCCTTCTATGACACAGACATGGTACTGATACCTAAACCAGGTAGGCTGAAAACAGAGAAAGAAAATTATAGACCAATCTCCCTAATGAATATTGATGCTAAAATCTTAAATAAGATATTAGCAAAAAGACTACAGAAAATCATCTCCAAGATAATACACTATGATCAAGTAGGATTTATACCAGGAATGCAGGGCTGGTTCAATATTAGGAAAACTATCAATATAATTGGCCATGTTAATAACCAAATTAACAAAAACCATATGATCATCTCAATAGATGCAGAAAAAGCATTTGATAAAATCCAACATCCATTCCTATTAAAAACACTTGAGAGTATAGGAATAAATGGACTTTTCCTTAAAATAATCAGCAGCATCTATTTAAAACCATCAGTAAGCATCATATGTAATGGAGACAAACTGCAACCATTCCCAATAAGATCTGGAGTGAAACAAGGTTGCCCACTATCACCGTTACTATTTAATATTGTATTAGAAACGCTAGCTATAGCAATAAGAGCTGAGAAAGAGATTAAAGGAATAAGAATAGGCAATGAGGAAGCCAAATTATCACTCTTTGCCGATGACATGATGGTATACTTAGAGAACCCCAGAGATTCTGCTAAAAAGTTATTAGAAATAATCCACAACTTTAGCAAAGTTGCTGGTTATAAAATAAACCCACATAAGTCATCAGCATTCTTATATATCACTAACAAAATCCAACAGTCAGAGTTACAAAGAGAAATTCCATTTAAAGTAACTACTGATAATATAAAATATTTAGGAATCTATCTGCCAAGGGAAAATCAGAAACTTTATGAGCAAAATTACAGACCACTTTTCACACAAATTAAGTCTGATCTAACCAATTGGAAAAATATTAAATGCTCTTGGATAGGGCGAGCAAATATAATAAAGATGACAATATTACCTAAACTAATCTATTTATTTAGCGCTATACCAATCAGACTCCCAAAAAACTATTTTAATGACCTAGAAAAAATAACAACAAAGTTCATATGGAAAAACAAAAGGTCAAGAATTTCAAGGGAATTAATGAAAAAAAAATCAAATGAAGGTGGCTTAGCTGTACCAGATCTAAAATTATATTATAGAGCAGCAGTTACCAAAACTATTTGGTATTGGCTAAGGAATAGATTAGTTGATCAGTGGAATAGATTAGGTTCAAGGGATAAAACAGTCAACAAATATAGCAACCTAGTCTTTGACAAACCCAAAGATCCCAGCTTTTGGGATAAGAACTTACTGTTTGATAAAAATTGCTGGGAAAATTGGAAACTAATATGGCAGAAACTAGGCATTGATCCATACTTAACGCCGTACACCAAGATAAGGTCAAAATGGGTTCATGACCTAGGCATAAAGAATGAAATTATTAATAAATTAGAGGAACATAGGATAGTTTACCTCTCAGACCTGTGGAAGGGGAAGGTCTTTATGACCAAAGCAGAACTAGAGATCATTACTGATCACAAAATAGAAAATTTCGATTATACCAAACTGAAAAGTTTTTGTACAAACAAAACTAATGCAGACAAGATTAGAAGGGAAGCAATAAACTGGGAAAATATTTTTACAGTCAAAGGTTCTGATAAAGGCCTCATTTCCAAAATATATAGAGAATTAACTCTAATTTATAAAAAATCAAGCCATTCTCCAATTGAAAAATGGTCAAAGGATATGAACAGACAATTCTCAGATGAAGAAATTGAAACTATTTCTAGTCATATGAAAAGATGCTCCAAGTCATTATTAATCAGAGAAATGCAAATTAAGACAACTCTAAGATACCACTACACACCTGTCAGATTGGCTAAGATGACAGGAAAAAATAATGATGATTGTTGGAGGGGATGTGGGAAAACTGGGACATTGATTCATTGTTGGTGGAGTTGTGAACGAATCCAACCATTTTGGAGAGTAGTTTGGAACTATGCTCAAAAAGTTATCAAACTGTGCATACCCTTTGATCCAGCAGTGTTACTACTGGGATTATATCCCAAAGAGATTATAAAGAAGGGAAAGGGACCTGTATGTGCACGAATGTTTGTGGCAGCCCTTTTTGTAGTGGCTAGAAACTGGAAACTGAATGGATGTCCATCAGTTGGAGAATGGCTGAATAAATTGTGGTATATGAATATTATGGAATATTACTGTTCTGTAAGAAATGACCAACAGGATGATTTCAGAAAGGCCTGGAGAGACTTACACGAACTGATGCTGAGTGAAATGAGCAGGACCAGGAGATCATTATATACTTCAACAACAATACTATATGATGACCAGTTCTGATGGACCAGGCCATCCTCAGCAACGAGATCAACCAAATCATTTCTAATGGAGCAGTAATGAACTGAACTAGCTATGCCCAGAAAAAGAACTCTGGGAGATGACTAAAAACCATTACATTGAATTCCCAATCCCTATATTTATGCACACCTGCATTTTTGATTTCCTTCACAAGCTAATTGTACAATATTAGAGTCTGATTCTTTTTGTACAGCAAAATAACGTTTTGGTCATGTATACTTATTGTGTATCTAATTTATATTTTAATATATTTAACATCTACTGGTCATCCTGCCATCTAGGGGAGGGGGTGGGGGGGGTAAGAGGTTAAAAAATTGGAACAAGAGTTTTGGCAATTGTTAATGCTGTAAAGTTACCCATGCATATATCCTGTAAATAAAAGGCTATTAAAAAAATAAAAAAGAAATAAAAAAAAAAAGAAACTCAAAAAAAAAAAAAAAGAAAAATGTATCATAAATTAACTTCTTAAGTCAGAAGTCAACTAGACCTTAATATAAGAGCCCTTAGTGTGAAGATTCTGATTAATTTTTATGAGGTACAAGCCTCAAATAAGTTCCAGACATCAATAATAAGACTACAGAACATCAAATGTTGATAATAGTATTTTCTTTGAAATGATGGGGATATGTTAGTGAACTAATTTCAAGAAAAAACAGGTAAGAAGAATTAGTCTGTTCCCTACCAAAGCCTATAAAAATAAGATGCCAAACTCTTGCTCCTGTAGGATCCTTCTATCTCTTAAAGGTCCATGCTACTCTAGAGTTTCCCACTTTGATTCATAATTACCTAATAAACTCTTCCTTTTCCCATTCTTCTCCCCCTGCCTTCCTCCGCCATCCCATCTCAGTCCTTATACTGTCTGTCTAATCCTGCCCCACATTGTTTCTGCCTCTGCTCTAATATTGATTATGCTTTATTAAAATGTGAGTAAACTCTGCTGTCAGTGTTGTCTTTCTGATAAATATCCCGAGACCTGGGTGTGTCTTCCAATTTGACTCAGAGGAATCCTTTTATAATCCCATTTCCATATTTAATAAATAATTCCACAAATTAACCATTGAGCAACCAAGGGATTTTATAGATATGTAGGACAAAAAGTAAGGCAACAAGGAAAAGACTAGTAAAGGTATATATTTAATAATAGAATGAGGATTATCACCTGGTGATTATCTAAATATAGTGAAGCTGCTCGCACTGGACACTGCTCTTCTAGTAGGTTATAAAACTTGTTTGCTGGAGCTAATTCATCTTTATCAAAAATTTAAAAATTAATGGCATAGAGAGCTAAATTTAGAAGTTCTCTAGGGTTACCTATGGCTCCCCCATTCTTTTGTTTTTGGAGGAGCGTCTCAATGTCTCTGTTTCTCCTCTCTACTATTGCCTGACCTTGAGGATTAAAAGGTATGCCAATGGTGGGTAAAATCTTATACTGTGCACAAAAGTGTGCAAAATGTTTAGAAGTATATGCAGCTGCATTATCTGTTTTTATTGCTTGTGGCACACTCATAATTGCAAAAGCTTGTATAAGGAATTCAGTGACCACTTGGGCTATCTCATTGGCTGCTGGTATTGCAAAAGTAAATCCTGAAAAGGTGTCTACTACAACATGGATAAAAAACAGATGACCAAAAGATTTATAATGGGTCACATCCATTCGCCAGATTTCATTGGGTCACAAACCACAAGGGTTCTTCCCTGGAGGGAGTGTAGGAGTGTGGAAAGGAAGGCAAGCTATACAGCTTTTTACTATGCTCATAGCTTCCTCTTTTGTTATCTGAAATTGTAAATGTAAAGCTCGAGCAGTCTGATGATATTTAGAATGAGATTCTTGGGCTTCCTGAAATAAAGGAGTATTGGCTAACATAGTTAAAATGCTACCTTCCTTTGAATTTCCATCAAAAATAGGACCTGGAAGTTCACTATGAGAGTGGACATGCAAGATATAAATCTTACCTGGATGCTTTCTCACTTGTTCTTGAAGTTCCTTAAAGAACTGATATATATATTAGAAGCTGCAAATTTTATTTGGGCTGTGGCAATTCTTTGTACTACACCTACTGAATAGGCTGAATCAGATATTATATTTATATTTCCTGGATAATAGGTAAGAGATAGCATGATTGCATACAATTCATTCTGCTGAGTGGAATGAAAAAGGAGTTCTGACTACTCTCTTTATGGTTAAGTCATAAGAGTATACAGCACAAATGTTATGTTTGGATTCATCTGTAAAGATAGTTGGTCCATTAAGAGAAACCTTAGAAACCTTTTCTTCAAAAATCCATTGCCAATTATGTAATAGCTGCGTTATCTTTAATGGAGATCCATGTGTAAAATTTGGAGCTGTGGCCAATAAAAATTGTCACTCTGGGATGGTTTCATCACTTCTCCACTAAGACCAAGGACTTGGGCTAATCCCAAGGACCTCCAGAAAGCTAGTCCAAACATTACAGTTTATAATGTGGGGTAGATTTAATATACTCCCAAACAGAAAACAAAACTTAACAAATTATACAAAGAGCCAACATTTTGCTGTGAGAGTTATGATGAAAAAGAGATTTTGTTTACTTCTGATCTTGATGGAAGGTTATCACCTACTTTACTAGACATTGTTCATGACAAGATCTATAAATCTAAACCTGGGAGATCAGGAAGAGGGAAAGCATACTCTAAAGGAACATACTTAGAGGAACAAATTCTCTTTTCTTGAAAGTTGACTTGCAGGGGCAGCTAGGTGATACAGTGGATAAAGGACTAGCCCTAGAGTCAGGAGGACCTGAATTCAAATCTAGTCTCAGACACTTAACACTTCTTAGCTGTGTGATTCTAGGCAAATTACTTAACCCCAATTACCTTGGGCAAAAAAAAAAAAAAGACTTGCTCAGTAACTTAAAGGAGTCACTGACCTTTCTCCATCTTAATTCCTTTAGTAATAAATCTGAAATAATAAAGCCAACTTCACTTGCAGGGTGATTTTTATAATGATATAATTATATATATATACATATATATGTATATATATACATATATATGTATATATATATATATAATGATATATTTTTATAACTGATATTCATAGAATTCTCTAACTCTATGGTATATATGATGAAGTTCTGGCTGACTGGCTGGGCAATGGCAGAGAAAGCCTGAAAAATTATAATATATATTATAATATAAAAATTATAATATATTATTATAATTATAATACTCCCTGGGGCAAGCAGGAAAGGGCACTAATAGGATAAACTCAGCTTTAAGTGATCCTTTCCACCCCCTAGGGAGGTCTTTGGGAAACCCCATCTTATGGTATCCAATCAGAAAGGCAAAATATGCCAAATTGCCAAAGTTAAATTTCCTCTATAAATCTGCCCATGGTCTACACTATCTTTGCTAAAACCTTGTCAGGTTTATGTCACCATAGTATCTTGTATCATGGTGTCTATCTTGTTTCTTCTCTTCTCCCACAGCTTCCTGGTGTCTTTCTCCTTGTTACAGCTAACCTTTTTAAGGGTGCTCAAGCACTTTTAGGGTTAGCCTGCCAATCAGTGGTGTAATACCCTTAAAGTTCTAACCCCTTTTGGGATTAGTCTGCTAAACTCCTCTATGAATTTCATATACCATCAATGGTATAATCCTGGGTAATTGTAAGGTCCAATTATTTGGAACTTGTCTTCCCCCTATTTAATTGTTTAAACCCCTTTTCTTGCTTTTCATGTCCCTCTATATAATCTATTTCATGCTTACCAGTCCCGGTGAATATTTTACTTCTTCATTTTGTCCTTAAGCTCTTTTCATAAATAAAGGTACTTTTTGGTAAAGAAAATGGCTATTGTGCATTCTTCACATTCTGTGCATTATATTTTGAACTAGGAATTGCTACTCTGACCTCATCATTTGGCGCCCAATCTCATCATACATATGATCATCACAATGGAGCCTCACAATATCTGAGGTAACACTATAGATAAAATAATCTCCATTTTTGAGATGAAGAATTTGAGGGTAAAGGAAGTGAGCAACTTGTTTGCAATTATATATCTGGCAAATGTCAGAGATATAATGTGAGTGAGTCTTGGTATTTTTAGCTCCAAAGCCAATGCTCTTTCCACTATATCATATTATCTAAAGAAAATGAGAAATCTAAGTTTGTCCAAAAAAGTTCCTTCTCTAAGAAAATGTTGCAGGGTAGAAAGGAAACACTAAAACACTTTTTCTTCATTTCTTGGGATTTCGATTATCTGGTGATTCTAGGTGGTTATTTAGATACTAACCTGCAAAAACTGTTACTAGGAGCAAAAGTACCCCAAAATTATTAAAAGTAATAATGTAAAATGTAATTATTATCTTTTAGGGGACAATTGGTAATTAATGAATGTTTGTGAAGTCCTATTGAAGAGAGAACCCCAAAACTCAGAAAATCCTTAAAGGAGAAAATCTCTTTCAACTCTGCCTCAGGGAGGGGACTCCACCTTGAAGCACAGTTTCATCTTTGTTATCTGGGTGGGACTGGCTCAGCCCTGAAACCCATTGAATTCAATTCAAATTCTAGCCCTAGATGAAACCCAGCAAGGAGCCAACTTCGCACTCCACCCATGAGCCCCTTCAGGTTGTAGTCAAAGCCCCCTTTTATAAAAGAGCCAAACTAAAATCCTCTCTTTGCAGAAGTTCCAAACATGCCAGCCCTACACTTGGCACATCAAGGGTCTCTGCCCACTGGAATACTGTTTCCAGTGCCATATTCTCTTTACCCTCACCTATTTCCTTAACCAGACTTTAATCTTATTTCCAATCCCCATAATAAACCTCTTTTATCAATCTAGGTTTTCGGGTCTGTAAATTCCTTTACAGAGGATCTCTGCACCACCAGAAAGGGAATCCTCAGAACTCCCTATCCTTGTGCCACCACTAGATCTTATTTAACCCTCTGACCACCAGAAACCCTAATTTCATTTGGGTACCCCAAATCTAAACCTCATCACTATTAGCAACTGGAGTTTAACAATTTTTAAAACCAATGTGGTATTGACTTCTTCAGATGTATGATTATAATTGGGGCAATTTTTAGTAGTTTGAAGGAACATTATCGAAGGAACAGTGATTTGTCGCATTATTCAATTTGGACATATTTATTCACCATTGAACAATTGTCAGATGACCTTTATATTATACATTTAAATATCTTAACAAAATTTCCCAGAAAAGTTTATATGAGAATCAATACTTTGCCAGAGATACAGAAATTAAAATAGAGCAGATGATAAAAGGAAAGTTATTATCAGTGAAAAGAGGTTACACAGTAAAGGTAATTATTTATTTCTGTACAATGTGATGTACCCAATATTGATTGTTATTGGTGGTAGTTTTATGCTTTTAGTTTGATTCATATGTAATTTCCATTTTCATATTGAGAAACTATTGCATTGCCACATTGTATTGGTGTGGTATGATGGTTAAATTTATGTATTCCCATTTGAAGTCAGCACTTGAAAAGTGAACAATTATGGGGGATAAGGTAGAAAAGGACAAAGTATATCCCTGAGGGATTTTTTTTTTTAATATCTATTTTAAAAAGCCCCATCAAGACTAATATCAACCACAAAAAACTTATGCACACAATAACTACAAACACCCAAACAGGTATTATTTCTTATCTGGTCAAGGACTGACTTCCAGGTTTCTATGACAACCCAGTTTGTTCAATGCTCTCCTTAGGCAGCTACTGATTACATTTTGAATTGTATTTGCATTAGTGATTAAGGAAGAGTATAAAAGGACTGAGCTAAAGAATTTTAAAAGGCAATAAGAGGATAAAAGGCCTTTCAATCAATGTTTCTCAGCAGCTTTAATTAAAGAAAATAATGAAAAGGGAGATGCTGGAATTTTAGAAATTTTTATCTAAGGGTTGACTGTTAAAACAATATTAAATGCAGATGCTAGCAATAGTCTGGACCTCCAATAAATTATAGGGATATATAATATTAGTTATTGGGAGCAGTTAGAATTTTTATTTTTTATTTCTAGCAATGTTCGATGTAGTTACATGAGAAAAAATATGTTCTAATAAATACCATAATAAAATAAAAAAACTTTAAAATGTTCAGTATAGCATAGCTGGTACAAATTTCTTGATTCACTTTTAGATGTGACTACAGAACTTGGAATCATCCAATTTTCTCTTTTTATAAATAAGAAAAGTAAGTCTTAAGAAGATTATGTAATTTGTTTTTGGTCACACAGACAGAAAAAAAAAAATAGGAGAGGTAAGAATTAGATCCCTAATCTCTGAATCCAAGGTCAATTCTCTTTTCATTGTGCAACTCACAGATAGGAAAAAAAAATAGTAGAGGGAAGAATTAGATCCCTAGCCTCTGAATCCAAGGCCAATTCTCTTTTCATTGTACAACTCATATTCCAACAACTTCCAAGAACAAGTCTTATATTTGTCCACCTCTAACTTAGAGGAAAAGAAAATGAATATATTTATAGTATGAAACTACGTCGCCCTCTTTTTAAGTTTGGTGTAGTTAATTTTTAAATACTGCTGGTGACTTGCTCTGGAAATTTAGTAGGCTATGGTTTAGAGAATAGGTAATAATCCTTAGGCGATAGTAATATTTAATTACAAATTACAGAAATTATATTTTGAAGTTTAATGAACCAGAACTGGGTAAGAAATTACATTGTAGACAAAGCCTGATATAAAATTGGTACAAGATAAATATATGCTTTAGTGAAATATAGTTGAATTGAACAGGGTGGTTGTGCTATTTTGTTCCTCTGATCTATACTTTTAGACTGTAGGGAGATTCTCCTTCAAAAATTTGGCAGTTAACTCTAGGAATCAACACTGCCATCTGAGATAACCGAAGAAGGATTCTCAGAATCCTCATTCCAATTCATCTCAGAAGAGTTCTTTCAACAACATTTCCAACTAATATCAAGCAGTCATCAGCACTTTAAACTTTTCAGTGAAGGGTAAAAGCTTAACCCACACAGAACTCCATTCCTCACCTTCCACATGGAATTCAGGAATGCTTTCTTCCCCAGGAAAACAACATTCTCCTAACCTAGTCTTCTCTTCAGCAGAGAAACCATCAGGCAAGAAAATCACTGTGGGGAAGACTATTACTGCCACTACCATAGGGTCCTATTACCATTGTATTCCTACTCCTGCATAGCAAAACTAGACCCAAATGGTGCAGAATTTCTCTCTACAGACTCCTATACAAGTATATAAGGCACAGATCATGGTAATCAATAATGATGAAGGGAAGAGGAATCTACTAGTCTCAAGGAGTCCTAGGAATCAGTTTATCTACAGTACAAAATGCAATATTACCAAGTTCATTTCTAATGAGAAGGATTCCATTACTTCCCGAGGCAATTAATTTCCTTTTACAATATTCTAATTTTTAGAATGCTTTCTTTATAGTTTTTTTTTTATTTTCCAACTATTTATAAAATAGCTTTTATGTATTATCCCTTAAAAAAAAAAAAAACTTGATTGCAAATATATCTTTTATATTTATAAGACTCTGCCAGAGTCTTCTCTTCTTCAGGTTAAACATCACCTTTCTGTCATATGATTCTCGTATGACTTAAACTAAATGTCTTTCATTATGCTGGTCACCCTCTTCTTGACATTGACCAATTTATCACTGTCTATCTTAAGATATATTGGTTAGAACTTAACATTATATTCCAGGTCTAATCATATCCAAAGGTTCTTAGCTTATGGAACAATTTTCTTATTAGTTGGTGAAAGCCATAAATCAACTACATCATAGTTTCTTAAACAATTAATATTCTCTACACTCTTAGAAAAATATACCTTTTAAATAATAAAAAAAGAATATTAATCAAATTATTATACATAGTTATTGGCAACTACTGGGACCTGAGAGGCAGAGTGAATAGACTTCCACACATGGAACCAAGAAGATCTGAGTTGATTTCTATTCTTAAGTATTTATCTATGTGACTCTGGGCAAGTCACTTAAGCCCCTCTCTACATCAGGTTCTTCATCTATAAACTGGGATTAATTATAGCACTTACCTCCAAGTATCGTTGAAAGGCTGAAAGGAGATAAATTATCTATAAAGAGTAGATATTATTAATAGTAGTAGTAGTAGTAAGAAATAAGATGAAAAAATAACTAAGAAAAATGAGCTTCCTGCAAACCTTGAAATAGCCCTCCCAATTTCCTATCTTTTCAATTTAAATCAAATGCTATTAAATGGTTTCTGACTTGAGTTTGCCTTTTACCTTACATTACATAATCTCCAGAAATTATTTATACTTCAACACTGAATTCATTAGAAATTTCAAATTAGGGTAGAATAATACTTCTTAATTTTTGTGGAAAGCAGAATACAGCTTTAATAAATAATAACAATAACATACTCTTGAGACAATGTGATATAGGGAATAGTCAGATGATCCAAGTAAGAAAGATCAGGATTCACATCCCCATGCTGATTATATGATATCAGATAAGTCACAATCTCTCAGGGCTTAGGAAATTGTCTTAAGACTTAGATATCAAAAAAGGGAGGATGTTCATTGGTAGAGTGAGTTTCCTCACCAGAAGTTCTGCATTCCAGTGATCTCATCACAAAACAGTATTCCAATGTGTAAAAAAATCAATATTTCTATAAGTAAGTAAAGCATTTTATGGAAGAACAAAATAAAAGTCAGAAGGACCCATTATCAGAGTTAGGAAGCAATAGAGTTAGTTTTCAAATGTAGACAAAACACTAATTACAAATAAAAGAGACATATCTTTCAAGATAAGAGTGAGTTCAAGACCTGTCTCTTCCCAGTATGTGACAATGGATGTCACTTAATGTTTAAGTACTGTAAATAACTCTCAGAAAGTCTTTAAGTTTCAGGGCAGGTGATAATCTGCAGTGCACAAGGGAATAAACCCAGTGGGAACATTCATTTATCAATGATAGTTCAATCTCTATGCCCTATCTCTACCACATAAAAATGTATGAGACATGAAAGCAATATCCCATGTTTGTACTATCGCCACCTCCCTCATTAATAAAACAAGTTTCTTTGAGAACAGGGAGAATTTGATATGAAACCAGCTATCATGAAACATCACTCAATACCTTTTAATTGGATGAGCTGCTACCTTGGAGATCTCCTTCAGGGTGGTTGTTTTATCAACAAAATTGCTGTTGGTACTAGAATTCTATAGAATTTTTCTCTCTGTATTTGTTCACTGATCTGTCTATGATTTCAAGTTGCATTACACTCACTGAGAATAACATGCCCCCATTTCATCCACAGAGCTACTATGAATGCCTCTTTCTCCTAATTAAAAGAAACATGACATGTCTATTCAGTGAAGAAAATGTGAAAAAATATTTCTTCCTCTCTTACCTCTGTCCCAATTGTTCTTTGTTCATTTTAATGGTGATAATATGCATTTGTAGTAGGGACTAGAAAAATAGAATCTCAGAATTGTAAAGCACTTCTAAAGCTATTTGTCCAACTTCTGCTTGACCAAGAATATTCTTGTTTGAGTATCTCCAGTGAAGGATAACACCTCACCTTTCAAGAAATTTTATTTTTCTTCGCAATCATGGAAAATATAAGAAGCCTCAACATGCCTTTCAGTGACTATATAGTTTGCTACTCTTTCTAAACTTCAGGGCAAAGCAGAGCTTGAAGACAGCAATCAGATCCTCTTTAAAGCTTCTCTCCTCCATGAGTTTATTAAACCAATCATCATATACCATAGTCAAATGATTCCTCAACATACTGGAATCTTTCCTGCTTGTTAATATTCTTTCTAAAATGTAGCGGCCAGGGTGAAGCCAAGATGGTGGAGAACAGATACATTTCTATCTGACCTCCCCCGAGGTTCCCTTAGATCAACAACAGATTAAGTCTCTGAACTGGTTTTGGAGTGACAGAACCCACAAATACAACAAATTTCCAGAAGAAGATACTTTGGAAGAACTTCAGAAAATTTCTGTTCTGTTTCAATCAGGCAGTAGGAGAGGCTGCTGACCTCAGACCATGGCACAGGGAGCACAGGTCAAGGAGTTCAGGTGGGAAGCCAGAATGTTGTTGTGCCCATAGACCTGGGAATCTACTGCAAGTCTCTTATGTTACAAGCTAATGTATCACCAGATTAGCATTAAGACACCCAAAGCAAATACAAAAGGGAAATTGTGAGCCATTAAACCCCAGAAGGACCTGGCCAAGCTTACCCATCCCTGGAAAACAGTCAGCAACACTGGCCCCAGAGCAAACTAAAGCAGCTGATGCCCCTTTGCCTTAAAAACAGATCTCAACCTTTAAAAAATGAGCAAAAATAGCCAAAAGAACTCTAATCATAGACTGCTTTTATGGAGAAAGAGAAGAACAGACCTCAACCTGAGGATCCTAAAGGAAAATCAGCTTCAGATGAAGCCCCAAAGGGGCTTGAGGTGTTCCTCATTTCACAAAGCTCTCTTGGAAGAATTCCAAAAGGATCTTAAAAGAGATTTAGAAGAAAATGGGGAAAGGAAATGAGATCTTTGCAAGAAGGGGTAGAAAAGGAAAAATAGAAATCATATGAAGAAAACTCCTTAAAAATAGATTTGATGAAATGGAAAAGGCATCTGATAAAATGGGAAAAGCATATAACTCCTTACAAAATAAATATAAAAAAGAAACCAATTCATTGAAAAACAGAAATTGTAAAATGGAAAAAAATGCAATGAAAAAGCACTTCAATTGGCCAAATACAAAAGGAGCTAAAAAAAGGTAACTGAAGAAAATAATACACTAAAAATAATAATTGAACAAATGGAAATGAATGACTCAATAAGACTTCAAGAATCAGTCACACAAAAACAAAAAAGAAAAGAAAAAACAGAAGAAAATATGAAATATCTCCTAGGAAAAACAACTATCCTGGAAAATAAATCTAGGAGAGATGATCTAAGAATTACTGGACTTCCTGAAAGCCGTGTTGAAAAAAAGAACCTAGATATTATCTTACATGAAATCATAAAGGAAAACTGCCCATGTCATAGAATCAGAAGGTAAAATAGGTATTGAAAGAATTCACCAATCACCTTCTGAAAGAAACCCCTATCATAGCTAAATTTCAGAATTATTGCACCAATGAAAAGATATGGCAAGCAGCAAGAAAGAAACAATTTAAATACCGAGGAGTCACAATCACGATTACCCAGGACCCAGCAGCTTCCATCTTAAAGGATCGAAGGGCCTGGAATCTGATATTCTGAAAGGCAAAGGAAATTGGATTACAACCAAGAATAAGCTATCCAGCTAAAATGAGCATTATAGGAAGAAGATGGACATTCAATGATATAGGTGAATTTCATCTATTTCTGATGAAAAGACCAGAACTGAACAAAAACAATTGATCTCCAAACACAGAACTTTAAGAGTAGCCTAAAAGGGTAAAAAGGAAAGCACTTTTGAAAACTATATTTCTGTTATGGGCATACTTAGAGAGTGTGGGTATAATTTGATTTTATTATGATAATATGAAAAAGAAACTAAAGATGGAAAGAGAATTATACTGGAAAAAGTGGAAAGGAGGCAAAATAAGGTAAATTATATCTCACAAAGAGGCAAAAAAGACCTGTTTTAACTGAGGAAAAGAAGAGAAGGGGATATGCATTGTTTGAATCTTACACTCATCAGATTAGACTCAAAGAGAGAATATCAGACATATTTGATTTCACAGAGAAACTTGTCTTACCTTATATGAAAGTGGGAGGGGAAAGGGGAAAATAAAGGAGAAGGCTAACAGAAGGGAAAAGAGAAGTAGTATAAGAAAGGTGTAAGAAAGGGGAAGGTACTATAAAGAGGAGAGCTGGAATTGGGCAGAGCCAAGATGGCAGGTAGGACACAAACTTAATTCTGAGCTCCCTTCTACCCTCATTACTCTTTATCAAATTCAGCCTCTGAAATAGCACTTGACTGCTAGAATCCACAACTATTAGGAGTATAACAAATTACCAGCCAAAGATAATCTGGAAAATTGCCAGAAAAGGTGTATCTTGATCAGGCAGGAGGAGGCCAGTGCAGGCAGGGAGGCAGAACACGGAGGCTAGCACACACTGAACACATGCTGAGCCCACCAGGGGCGGGGTGTGGTCTCCTCAGGTGGAGAATTTTCAGGGAGGACTCTACCACATATTGGCTGCTATGCTTTGGTTGCAAAACAGTAGATCAGCAGAGAAATTACTCAAACGCCAAAGGTAGAGTGGACCCCAAAACGCCAGAGTTTCACAGGATCTGGCCACATCTACCCAATACCAGGAGTGACTCAGCATGACCACAGTGCAGCTGGACATCCACATTCTACAGCACAGGGCAGTCACACTTTAGCACATCGGGGCTCTACCCAGGGCAGTGACACAGAGAACCTGCTCCTTGCAGCCCATTTGCAGAATAGCTACTATCCATCTGTGCCTGTTCTGTAGAAGAAACTGAGAACTGCCTTGTCCTGAAGGCAGATCCCCAAGGGCTTTTAAAAAACTAGTAAAAAAGCAAAGCAAGGTCTAACTATAGTAGTTTCTATATAGAAAGGGAATAGATTTCCAGCCCTGAGGAGACTAACAGTAGACAGTCTCCAGACAAAACCCCAAAGGAGGATATAACCTGATTCCCCACCATGCAAGGCTTTCCTAAAAGAAATTATAAAAGATCTTAAAAGAGAACTAGAAGAAAAATGGAGAAAGAAAAGCTCTGCAAGAGAGTAAGGAAAAAGCATATAACTCATTAAAAGAAAGATTTGATAAAGTGGAAAAAGAAAACAACTTCCTGAAATGTGAATTGGAAAAGTTAAAGAACTCCTAAGAAAGTAGGATTTGTGATTTGGAAAAAGAAAATAACTCATTAAAAAAATTAGTGAAATGAGAAAAAAAAATTCCATAGAGCAAAACAACCCATTTAAAAACTCAATTGGACATATATAAAAAAGTAAAAAAAAAGTTAATGAAGAAAATAACTCATTAAAAGTCAGAACCTAACAAATGGAAATGAATGATTCATTGAGAAATCAAGAATCAATCAAGCAAAACTAAAAAAAAAAAAAAGAAAAAGAAAAGAAAAAAAGAAAAAAAAAAAACAAAGAAAGAAAAAATTGGAAAAAGGTTCAATATCTACTTGGAAAAACAACAGACCTGGGAAAAAGGTCTAGGTGAGATAATCTAGGGATTATTGACTCCCTGAAAAGATGGACATTCATTGAAACAGATGAATTCCATTATTCCTAATGAAAAAACAGAGCTAAAAAAATTTTGACCTCTAAATATAGGACTGAAGAGAAGCATAAAAAGATAAAATGAATTCTTAAGAACTGTATTTCTGTTACGGGCATACATAAAGAGCAAATATATAATTTGATTTTAATGTTATAATAAATATACTGTTTAAAATAGGGAATTAGAAGTGGAAAGGGGATTGTATCAGCAAAAGGAAAAAGTGGAGGTAAAAAGAGGGAAATTACATCTCACAAAAGGCAAAGAAAACCTATATATCTGAAGGAATTGAGGGAGGGAGAGGAACATTGTGTGAATCTTACTCTCATCAGATTTGGTTTAAAGTAAAACTATTAGACATATTTGATTTACAGAAAAACTTCTCTCACCTCATTAAAAAGTGGAAGAGGACTACTGGGCTTATACCCCAAAGAGATACTAAAGAAGGGAAAAGGACCTGTATGTGCCAAAATGTTTGTGGCAGCCCTGTTTGTAGTGGCTAGAAACTGGAAAATGAATGGATGCCCATCAATTGGAGAATGGTTGGGTAAACTGTGGTATATGAATGTTATGGAATATTATTGTTTTGTAAGAAACGACCAGCAGGATGAATACAGAGAGGCTTGGAGAGACTTACATGAACTGATGCTAAGTGAAATGAGCAGAACCAGGAGATCATTATATACTTCAACATGTATGTATGTATGTATGAGGATGTATTCTGATGGAAGTGGATTTCTTTGACAAACAGAAGATCTAACTCAGTTTCAATTGATCAAGGATGGACAAAAGCAGCTACACCCAAAGAAAGAACACTGGGAAATGGATCTAAAATGTTTGCATTTTTGTTTTTCTTCCCAGATTATTTTTATCTTCTGAATCCAATTCTTCCTGTGCAACAAGAAAACTGTTTGGTTCTGCACACATATATTGTATCTAGGATATACTGTGACATATTTAACATGTATAGTACTGCTGCCATGTAGGGGAGGGGGTGGAGGGAGGGAAGGGAAAAGTCGGAACAGAAGTGAGTATAAGGGATAATGTTGTAAAAAACTACCCAGGAATGGACTCTGTCAATAAAAAGTTATAATTATTTTTTAAAAAAGTGGGAGAAGTAAAGGGAAAAGGAAAAGAGTAGGCTAAATAGAAGGAAATACAGAAAAAATAAGGGAAAGGTATAAAAAAGGAGGAGGGACTCAAAGTGGGTGGGAGGGATTCTAAAGAGGGAGAGCTGCATGAGGCAAGTGGTGCCCATAAATTTAACACTGGGGAAGGGGTTAACGGGGGAAAGAAAAAGAAAAATATAATCTGGGGATAATAAGATGGCAGGAAATACAGAATTAGTAGTTTTAACTATAAATTTGAATGGAATGAACTCTCTCATAAAGCAGAAGAGGATAGCAGACTGGATCAAAAGTCAGAATCCTACAATATGTTATTTACAGGAAACACATTTAAAGGAGAGTGATAAATACAGAGTAAAGGTAAAAGGCTGGAGCAGAATCTATTATGCTTCAGGTGAAGTCAAAAAAGTGTGGGTAGCTATCCTTATCTCAGATCAAGAAAAAGCAAAAATCTATCTATTTCATCTATCTAATTAAAAGAGATAAGGAAGGAAACTATATTTTGCTATGAAGCAATGTCAATACTAAACATATATGCACCAAGTGGTATAGCATCTACATTCCTAAAGGAGAAATTAAGAGAGTTGGAAGAAGAAATAGACAGCAAAACTATGATAGTGGGCTATCTCAACCTTGCCTTCTCAGAATTAGATAAATCAAAGCAAAAAACAAATAAAAAAGAAGTTAAAGAGGTAAATAGAATATTAGAAAAGTTAGGTATAATAGATCTTTGGAGAAAACTGAATGGATACAGAAAGAAGTAAACGTTCTTCTCAGCAGTTCATGGAACTATATAAAAACTGGACATACATTAGGACATAATGACCTCAAAATTGAATTCAGAAAGGCAGAAATAGTAAATGCATTCTTTTCAGATCATGATGCAATGAAAACTACAGTCAACAAAAAGCTAGGGGTAAATAGACTTAAAAATAATTGGAAACTAAATAATATCATCCTAAAGAATTAATGGGTGAAACAGCAAATCATAGACACAATTAATAATTTCACCCAAGAGAATGACAACAATGAGACAACATACCACAATTTGTGGGATGCAGCCAAAGTGGTAATAAAGGGAAATTTTCTATCTCTAGAGGCTTACTTGAATAAAATGGAGAAAGAGAAGATCAATGAATTGGGCTTGCAACTTAAAAAGTTAGAAGAAGAGCTGATTAAAACCCCCCAATCAAATACTAAATTTGAAATTCTAAAATTAAAAGGAGATATTAATAAAATTGAAAGTTAAAAACTATTGAATTAACAAATAAATCTAAGGCTTGGTTTTATGAAAAAAGCAACAAAATAAATAAACCTTTCATAAATTTGATTAGAAAAAGGAAAGAGGAAAATCAAATTGTTACTCTTAAAAATGAAAAGGCAGAACTTTCCATCAATGAAGAGGAAATTAGAGTATAATTAGAAGTTACTTTGTTCAACTTTATGCCAATAAATTTGATAACCTAAATGAAATAGATGACTACCTTCAAAAATATAGGCTGCCCAGATTAACAGAGGAGGAAGTAAATTGCTTAAATAGTCCCATTTTAGAAAAAGAAACAGAACAAATTAATAACCAACTCCCTAAGAAAAATCCCCAGGACCAGATGGATTTACCTATGAATTCTACCAAACATTTAAAGAACAATTAACTCCAATACTATTTAAATTATTTGAAAAATAGGGAATGAAGAACTCCTACCAAATTCCTTTTATGACACAGATATAGTACTGATACCTAAACCAGGTATATTGAAAACAAAGAAAGAAAATTATAAAATCTCCCTAATTCTTGCAAAAATCTTAAATAAAATATTAGCAAAAAGATTACAGAAAATTATCCCCAGGATAATACACCATGACCAAGTAGGATTTATACCAGGAATGCAGGGCTGGTTCAATATTAGGAAAACTATTAGCATAATTGACTATGTCAATAACCAAATTAACAAAAAAACCACATAAGCATTTGATAAAATCCAATATCCATTCCTATTAAAAACACTTGAGAGTATAGGAATAAATGGAATTTTCCTTAAAATATTAAGGAGCATCCATTTAAAAGCGTCAGTAAGCATCATATATAATGGAGATAATTCCCATTCCCAATAAAATCAGGAGTGAAACAAGGTTGCCTATTAAAATCATTACTATTCAATATTGTATTAGAAATGCTAGCTTTAGCAATAAGAGATGAAAAAGAAATTAAAGGAATTAAAGTAGGTAATGAGGAAACCAAATTATCACACTTTGTAGATGATATGATGGTATACTTAGTGAACCGTAAAGGATTCTACTAAAAAACTGTTAGAAATAATCCACAACTTTAGCAAAGTTTCAGGAAACAAAATAAATCCACAGAAATCATCAGCATTTTAATATATTATCAACAAATTCCAGCAGCAAGAGATACAAAGAGAAATTCCACTTAAAATAAATGCTGATAATATAAAATATTTGGGAGTATACCTGCCAAGGCAAAATCAGGAACTATAGGAACACAACTACAAAACACTTTCCACACAAATAAAATCAGATCTAATCAAGTGGAAAAATATCAAAAGCTCATAGGTAGGCTGAATGAATATAAGAAAAATGACAATACTAACTAAATTAACTTAATTATTCAGAACCCTACTAATCAAACTCCCAAAAAATTATTTTACAGATCTAGAAAAAATAATAACAAATTTCATCTGGAAGAACAAAAAGGCAAGAATTTCAAGGGAATTAATGAAAAAAATGCAAATGAAAGTGGTCTCGTTTTATCAGATCTAAAACTATATTACAAAGCAGCCACCATCAAAAACATTTAACTACTGGCTGAGATATAGAGTAGTCAGTGGAATTGATTAGGTTCACAAGACAAAATAGACAATGACTATAGTAATCTAGTATTTGACAAACCCCAAAACACCAGCTTTGGGGATTAAAAACTCACCATTTGACAAAAACTGCTGGGAAAATTGGCAACTAGTATAGCAAAAAGTAGCCACTGACACACACCTAACACTGTATACCCCAAGATAAGGTCAAAATGGATTCTTGAGTTGGACATAAAGAATGATATTATAAGCAAATTAAAAGAACAAAGAGTAGTTTACCTCTCAGATGTGTGGAGAAGGAAGGGATATGTGGCCAAAGAAGGACTGGAGTTTATTATTGAATACAAAATAAATAATTTTGATTATATTAAGTTAAAAAGTTTTGTAAAAACAAAACTAATGCAGACAAGGAAAGCAATAAATTGGGAAAACATTTTTCATTCAAAGGTTCTGATAAAGACCTCATTTCTAAAATATATCTAAAATATAAAATTTGAGTCAATGTATAAGACTCAATGTATAAGAATTCAAGTGGTCAAAGGATATGAACAGACAATTTTCATATGAAGAAACCAAAACAATTTGTAGCCATATGAAAAAGTCCTGTAATCACTATTGAAAAGAGAAATGCAAATTAAAACAACTCTGAGGTACCACTACACACCTCTCAGATTGGCTAAGACAATAGGAAAAGATAATGGCTAATGTTGCAGGGAATGTGGGAAAACTGGGATATTAATACATTGTTGGTTAAGTTGTGAATTAAGCCAATAATTCTGGAGAGCAATTTGGAACTATGTCCAAAGGGCTATCAAAATGTTCATATCCTTTGATACAGCAGTGTTTCTATTGAGCTTTTATCCTAAAGATATTTTAAAAAGGGAAAGGGGCCCACATGTGCAAAAATATTCATGGCAGTCTGTTAGGAGCCTCTGCAAACAGCCAGGCTGAAACCAAGAGAGTCAAGTAAGGACACGTTCTCATGGAAACAGAGGAATGTGTTGAGGGCTTCAAGGTATCATACAAGGCTGCACTGTTTCCAGGTATCTGAAAAGAGTCAGGAAACAAACAGTGACTTTTTGTGCAGGAGCAGGCAAGTCTTCCTGTTTGTCTTTTCCAGGCTCCTGATTAGTGAACTGTCACTGTTTCCAAAGTCCCTACATGTTCACTTGTTGTTGTTGGCTTTATAAGAGGAGACGAGGAGGCAAGAGAGGAGTTCCTGAACATGTAACTGATTGGCAATAAAGGAGATTTCCTGCTCCTCTGGCTCCTGACTCTCCCTCTCATAATATGGCTGGCTTTGTCCAGTAGCACTCTGAAGACCAGTAATGGTAAGACCCCCTAGCTACCCACAGTGGTAGGATTCAGAGAAGTGTCACCAGAATAGGGACCCTGTGAGTTGGCAGCAAGTTAGAGGGGACACTTCAGTAAAAAGGGAAGGGAGGGAAAATTCTCTGTAAGTTAGTTAACTCAAGACCAGGTGGGAGCAAGAAGTATGGGCTAGGCAGCTTTACAAAGAAAGAAAGAAACAGAGTCTGAAATCGGAACCAGAAAGAGGTCAGAAACTACAATTGGAGCACAAACAAGTCCATTTCTTACCAGTAGATATCCCTCTCCTGAGTGTGAGGAGGATGATAATAAATGGCCTCTCCCACACCTAGCCTCCTGTTCCACCATCTTTGGCCCCATCCTCCTCTTGTATCTATCTGGATTTACAACCTTTCAAAGGCTCTCCTAATGTAAAGCCTAAGAATGAAATCTGGATGACATAATTTTTAGAACATACTTGATTGATTGCCATTCAGGTTGCTTCAGGAACTTAAATTTTGAGCAACTTAGTGCTAGGAGTAGCAGGTAGTAAGGAAGCTTTGATATCTGCTGAACCAGTAAAATGGCAAAAAAGACAGAAAGATAGGAACCATTTTTCCTTTAATAATAGATGGTTTACATATTAACTTATGGGGTAAGGATATTTTATACCAATTAGGAATGAAAATCACCACAGATTTAAGGAGGGGTCATTGCTGCTGTGGCTTCCACCACTCCAAAAATGTCTTGGACTACCACCACACTGGAATGGGTGGAGCAATGACCCCTGATTATTAAAATAAAGAAGAAAAAAAAAGCAGCTCTACATCAATTAATACAAGAACAATTAGAATTAGGACACATGGAGGAAACAAACAGCCCATGGAACACCCCTGTATTTGTTATAAAGAAAAAATCTGGTAAATGGAGAATGTCAATGGATTTGAGACAAGAAAACTTTTTATATTGACAAGAAACTGGAAACTGAGTGAATGCCCATCAGTAGGAGAATGGCTGAATAAGTAATGGTATATGCATGTTGTGGAATATGATTGTTGTATAAGAAACAATCAATATGTGATTTCAGAGAGTCTTGGAGAGACTTACATGAATTGATGCTAAGTGAAACAAGCAGAACCATGAGATCATGGTACACAGCAACAAGAAGATTATATGATGATCAATTCTGATGGGCATGGCTCTTTTCAACAATTAGATGATTCAGGCCAGTTCCAAACATTTTGTGAGGAAGAGAGACATCAACACCCAGAGAGAGGACTGTGGGAACTGAGTGTGTATCATAGCACAGCATTTTCTTTTAAAAAATTATTATAACTTTTTATATATAAAACATATGCATGGGTAGTTTTTCAAGACTGACCCTTGCAAAAACTCCTGTTTCAACTTTTCCCCTCCTTCCCTCCACCCCTTCCCCTAGATGACAGATAGTCCCATGTATGTTAAATATGTTAAGTATATGTTAAATACAATATATGTGTGTGTGTTTACATATACACACACACACACACATATATATATATATATATATATATATATATATATATATATATACATACATACATACAGTTATCTTGTTGCACCAGAAAGATTAGATTTAGAAAGAAGATAAAAATAACCTGAGAAGGAAAAACAAAAATGCAAGCAAACAATAACAGAAAGAGTGGAAATGTTATGTGGTGTCCTCACTCATTTTCCAGTGTTCTTTCTCTGGGTATAGCTGGTTCTGTTTATTACAGATCATTTGGAACTGATTTGGATCCTCTCATTGTTGAAGAGAGCCACGTCCATCAGAATTGATCATCATGTAGTATTGTTGTTGCAGTGTATAATGATCTCCTGGTTCTGCTCATTTCACTTAGCATCATGTATGTCTCCCCAAGCCTCTCTGTATTCATCCTGCTGGTCATTTCTTATAGAACAATAATATTCCATAACATTCACATACCACAATTTATCCAGCCATTCTCCAGTTGATGGGCATCCCTTCAATTTCCAGTTTCTAGTCACTACAAAAAGGGCTGCCACAAAATTTTTTGCACATACAGGTCCCTTTCCCTTCTTTAAGATTTCTCTGGGATATAAGCCCAGTAGTAACACTGCTGGATGAAAGGGTATGCACAGTTTGATAACTTTTTGAGTATAGTTCCAAATTGCTCTCCAGAATGGTTGAATCCATTCACAACTCTACCAGCAATGCATCACTGTCCCAGTTTTCCCACATCCCCTCCAACATTCTTCATCTTAGCCAATCTGATAGGTGTATAGTAGTACCTCAGTTATCTTACTTTGCATTTCTCTGATCAACAATGATTTGTAACACCTTTTCATATGACTAGTCCTAGTTTCAGTTTCTTTATCTGAGAATTGTCTGTTCATATCCTTTGACCATTTATCAATTGGAAAATGGAAGAAATTTTCTATTTTGTGATCAATAATGACGTTTAGTTCTTCTTTGGGCACAAATTCCTTCCTCCTCCACAGGTCTGAAAAGTAAATGATCCTCTGTTCTTCTAATTTATTTATAATCTCATTCTTTATACCTAGATCATGAACCCATTTTGACCTTATCTTGGTGTATGGTGTTAAGTATGGGTCAATGCCTGGTTTCTGCAATACTAATTTCCAATTTTCCCAGAAAATTTTGTCAAATTATGAATTCTTATCCCAAAAGTTGGGGTCTTTGGGTTTATCAAACACTAGATTGCTGTAGTTATTGACTCTTTTGTCTTGTGAACCTAATCGATTGCACTGATCAGTTAGTCTATTTCTTAGCCAATACCAAATGGGTTTGGTGACTGCTGCTTTATAATATAGTTTTTAATCAGGTACAGCTAGGCTGCCTTCATTTGATTTTTTTTATTAGTTCCCTTGAAAGTCTTGACCTTTTGTCCTTCCAGATGAATTTTGTTGTTAGTTTTTCTAGGTCATTAAAATAGTTTCTTGGGAATCTGATTGGTAAGCACTAAATAAATAGATGAGTTTAGGTAGTATTGTCATCTTTATTATATTTGCTCAACATATCCAAGAGCACTTAATATTTTTCCTATTGCTTAAATCTGACTTTATTTGTGTGCAAAGTGCTTTGTAGTTTGGTCATATAGTTCCTGACATTCCCTTGGCAGATAGATTCCCAAATATTTTATACTATCAGCAGTTATTTTAATTGGAATTTCTCTTTGTATCTCTTGCTGTTGGATTTTGTTAGTGATGTATAAAAATGCAGATGATTTATTTGGATTTATTTTGTATCCTGCAAGTTTGCTAAAGTTGTAGATTATTTCTAATAGCTTTTTAGTAGAATCTCTGGGGTTTTCTAAGTATATCATCATATCATCTGAAAAGAGTGATAAAAAAATCCAATTATCAATTATTGTTCTATAAGAAATGACCAGCAGGATGAATACAGAGAGGCTTGGGGAGACATACATGATGCTGAGTGAAATGAGCAGAACCAGGAGATCAATATTATATGATGATCAATTCTGATGGATGCGGCAATGTTCAACAATGAGAGAATCCAAGTCTAAGAACACACATTTTTCTAAATATTTTGAAGCGCATAATGACTACAGAAAGAAGAGAAGGAGGATGATGGAGGAAATTAAACAGTAAGACAAGTTTGTAAGACATTAGCAAAATGAGGCATCAGAAAGTAAGTACAGATTTTAGTGAGAATGAGAACACAAAAGATAACACAACAGGTCAGGAGAATAGAACTTCAGGAGTCAAATATTTTTCAAGTTGTTTGTGCCTCCCTCAACTCACAGACCAAACAGCTAGAAATTTTTAATTGCTTCAAGAGTGTCAAATTGTTCAAAGCCAGGAAAGTAAGAGTCCTCCTCTCTTCTCTGGTTGTTGAGTAACTGTATAAGTAGTGTTACGTTATAGAAATCAAAATATTGAAAAGATGTTTACAAGATGAAAAAAGTCCAGGGAAATAAATAGGTACTGTGAAAGAGTCAAAGAGAATAGAATTAGAAATTTTCAACGCTTTAAGAAATTTTCCCAGGGTAAATTTAGATGATTCCTGGCAATGGACTATATTCATGTAAAGAAAATTAAGGG
Organism: Sarcophilus harrisii; assembly: GCF_902635505.1. NCBI lineage: Eukaryota > Metazoa > Chordata > Mammalia > Dasyuromorphia > Dasyuridae > Sarcophilus > Sarcophilus harrisii. The sequence goes on along the minus strand of NC_045431.1, from coordinate 137,486,427 downwards.
GCTGCTAAGTGGCAGAGTGGATAGAGTATCAGGACTGGAGTCAGGAAGATTCAGCTTGACAAGTTTAAATCCCTTAGAAAACTTTCTGATTCTGTGACCATAAGCCTTAACTCTATTTGTCTCAGTTTTTGTCATTTATAAAATAAGCTAGAGAAGGAAATAAGCTGGTAGCTTTGCCAAAAAAAAAAAAAAAAAAAAAAAAAAAAAAACTTAGTAGGGTCAAAAAGAGTCAGACCAAAAGGGGAAAAAAAAGTGAAGGAGAGGTATGTAGCCAAGGTTAAAAAAAAGTGAGTGATAGGATTGTGAGAATGAACCCTGAATGATAGGATTTTAAGAATGGACCCTGGGACCACTTGGAGAATGACTTTATTTTCTTATAGGGTTCTACAGGCAAAGATTTTTCCAAGCAAAGATCAATAAGCTCTGGTTCAGGGGATGAAGAAGATCTAGTACTGATTCAATGAACCAGTCCTACAGTGGTGGCCAATTGATCCATACATATTTATTAATTACTCATTATGTTCTGGAGACTGTGCTATGTGCTAAAGATATAGAAAGAGTTAAAAGGCAATTCCATGAAGAACCTTACAATGCAAAAAGCAAGGCATGGGCAAATATATATTAACAAGTTGCATACAGGATAAATAGAAAGAAATTAACAGAAAGAAAGCAGTAGAATTAAGAGGGCTTGAGAAAAGCTAATTGTAGATCATATTTTGGTTGGGACTAAAGGAAATCAGAGATGGCAGAAGGCAGAGATAGAGAAGAAAAGATATTACAGAATTGAGTGAAAAGTAGAGAAAATGAATAGAGTAAAAAGATGGAGTGAGTTACTGAAGGAAAAGTAAAGACGTTCAGTGTCACCAGATAAAAGAGTATGTGCCAGGGAGTAAGATATAAGAAATTTTGAAAATATGACGGTGGTAGGTTATGAAGTACTTTGAATGACAAGCAAAAGTTTTAATATTTGATCCTGGAGGCAACAAAAAGCCAGTGGGGTTTATTGAATAGATAAGTGGTAACATAGTCAGATCTTCATTTTAGGAAAATCACTCAGGTAACAGAATGAAGGATGTATTAGAATGGGGAAATACTTGAAACAGGCATACCTACCAACAAACCATTGTAACATTTTAAGATGTGATGTGATGAAGGCCTGTACTAGAGTGGTGGCAATGGCAGAGGAGAGAAGATATGTTTCAAAGGTGAAATCAACAGGTTTTGATAGTAAATTTGATATGGAGCTAATGAAAGATCGTAAGAACATAAGGGTGACACTTAGACTGTGGGCCTAAGTGATCTGAAGGATGATATCTTGTACAAAAACAAGAAAAACAGGAGAGGAAAGTGTTAAGGGAAGACACAAAAAGTTTGGACATACTGAGTTTAAGATATTTCCTGGGCATTCAGCTTTAAATGTCTGAAAGGAAGTTGGAGTTATGAAATTGAAATTAGAGTGGTTGGGGAAGGAGAAATAGATTTGATAAATCCTCAGCAAATACATCACATGGTACCTGATGGTATCACCAGGTAAAGTAGAATAGAGAGGCCAGACAAGAGCTCCCAAGACATAATCTTTTTGGATACTTGTAATTAGAGAGTATAATCCAGTTGAGGATCTAGTCAACAAGGTTGAAAAGGAGTGGTCACATACATAGCAGAACCCAGGAGTTTACTGGTATCCCAAAAACCTAGGGAGAAGAGAATAATGAGGAGAGGGTGATAAACAGAGTCAAAAGCTTCAGAGAAATCAAAGAGAATAAGGAATGACAAAAAACCATTGGAGATGGAGTCAAAATGGTTTAGTGAAGGCAGGAAGCTACTCGAGCTCTCCTTGTTTCCTTCAAAACCCCCATGAAACCAAGCCTCTGATCAGAGTCTAGTAAATTCTCCAGCTCAAGATAGATAGGAAAAAATTCAAGAAAGTCATTCTCACTGGGGTGAAAAGGGTGTTCAGCTCAGCTCAGATAGACTCTGGTAAACCTGGTGAGAGGATCTTAACCATAATAAATCATCAACTAAGCCCTCAATCCTGGCTCAATCGTGAAGCAAAACAGTAGGGTGGTTTCCAGAACCAGCTCAGAAGGCAAACTCTGGGAAACTAGGATGTTTCTTGAAAAGAGCACTCCAAGCTACTCCCTGCAAACCCAGGGATTGCTGTGCTCAAAGCCAAAGTTCAGAGCTGCACTAGAAGTTTGAGAAAGCACTCCTTTTACCCAAGGAGGAGAGCTTAAGCATAAAAAATAAAAAGGGAAATATCAAAGAAAAGGGGAGAAAATAAGCAAGAAACAGAAAAGAACTGTGACCATAGAAAGCTACTATGGTGACAGGGCTGACCAAAGCACAAATTTAGACAAGAAGAAACATCAAAGAATAATATGAATTGGTCTCAAGCCCCAAAAGGCTTCTTGGAAGTGCTCATAATAAGACATTAAAAGACAAATAATAGAGGAACAAGAAAAAAATGAGAAAGGAAATGAGAGGTATGCATAAGAGACCCAACAGCTTAGAAAAGGAAGAGAAAAAAAATTGCATGAAGAAAGCAACACCTTCAAAAGTAGAAACAAATGGAAAAAGAAATAGAAAAGCTAACTGAAGAAAATCATTAAAAAATATAACAAGGCAAATGGAAACTAATGACTTTGTGAGACAGCAAGAATCAGTCAAATAAATAAAAAAGAATAAAAAAATGAAAGAAAATGTGAAATTAAAGAAGTAAATAGAATATTAGAAAAATTAGGTATGTTGGCTCTTTGGAGAAAATTGAATGGAGATAGAAGGGAATATACTTTCTTCTCAGCAGTTCATGGAACCTATTCAAAAATTGACCATATTTAGGACATCAAAGACCTCAAATTAAATGCAAGAAAGCAGAAATAGTAAATGCTTTCTTTTCAGATCATGATGCAATAAAAACTACATTGAAAAAAAAGTTAGGGGAAATAGACCAAAAAGTAATTGGAAACTAAACAATCTCATCTTAAAGAATGATTGGGTGAAGCAGCAAATTATAGATACAATTAATAATTTCACTCAAGATAATGACAATGATGAGACATCATACCAAAATTTGTGGGATGCAGCCAAAGCGGTAATAAGAGGGAATTTTATATCCTTAGAGGCTTACTTGAATAAAACAGAGAAAGAAAAGATTAATGAATTGCTTGCAACTAAAAACTAATAAAAAGACCAAATTAAAAACCCCCAATCAAATACTAAATTGGAAATTCTAAAATTAAAAGGAGAAATTAAAATATTGAAAGTAAAAAAACTATTGAACTAATTAATAAAACTAAGAGTTGGTTCTATGAAAAAGCCAATAAAATAGATAAGCCTTTGGTAAATCTGATTAGAAAAAGGAGGGAGGAAAATGAAATTAGTAGTCTTAAAATGAAAAGGAGAACTTTCCACCAATGAAGAGGAAATTAGAGAAATAATAAGAGTTATTTTGCTCAACTTTATGCCAATAAATTTGATAACCTAAGTGAAATGGATGACTACCTCCAAAAATACAGACTTCCCAGACTAACAGAGGAGGAAGTAAATTGCTTGAATAGTCCCATTTCAGAAAAAGAAATAGAACAGGCAATTAAACAACTCCCTAAGAAAAAATCCCCAGGACCAGATGGATTATATGTGAATTTTACCAAACATTTAAAGAACAATTGGCCCCAATGCTATATAAATTATTTGATAAAATAGGGAATGAAGGAGTCCTACCAAATTCCTTCTATGACACAGACATGGTACTGATACCTAAACCAGGTAGGCTGAAAACAGAGAAAGAAAATTGTAGACCAATCTCCCTAATGAATATTGATGCTAAAATCTTAAATAAGATATTAGCAAAAAGACTACAGAAAATCATCTCCAAGATAATACAATATGACCAAGTAGGATTTATACCAGGAATGCAGGGCAGGTTCAATATTAGGAAAACTATCAATATAATTGGCCATGTTAATAACCAAATTAACAAAAACCATATGATCATCTCAATAGATGCAGAAAAAGCATTTGATAAAATCCAACATCCATTCCTATAAAAACACTTGAGAGTATAGGAATAAATGGACTTTTCCTTAAAATAATCAGCAGCATCTATTTAAAACCATCAGTAAGCATCATATGTAATGGAGACAAACTGCAACCATTCCCAATAAGATCTGGAGTGAAACAAGGTTGCCCACTATCACCGTTACTATTTGATATTGTATTAGAAACGCTAGCTATAGCAATAAGAGCTGAGAAAGAGATTAAAGGAATAAGAATAGGCAATGAGGAAGCCAAATTATCACTCTTTGCCGATGACATGATGGTATAGTTAGAGAACCCCAGAGATTCTGCTAAAAAGTTATTAGAAATAATCCACAACTTTAGCAAAGTTGCTGGTTATAAAATAAACCCACATAAGTCATCAGCATTCTTATATATCACTAACAAAATCCAACAGTCAGAGTTACAAAGAGAAATTCCATTTAAGTAACTACTGATAATATAAAATATTAGGAATCTATCTGCCAAGGGAAAATCAGAAACTTTATGAGCAAAATTACAGACCACTTTTCACACAAATTAAGTCTGATCTAACCAATTGAAAAATATTAAATGCTCTTTGATAGGGCGAGCAAATATAATAAAGATAAATATTACCTAAACTAATCTATTTATTTAGCGCTATACCAATCAGACTGCCAATAAACTTTTTAATGACCTAGAAAAATAACAACAAAGTTCATATGGAAAACAAAAGGTCAAGAATTTCAAGGGAATTAATGAAAAAAATCAAATGATGGTGGCTTAGCTGTACCAGATCTAAAATTATATTATAAGCAGCAGTTACCAAAAACTATTTGGTATTGGCTAAAGAATAGATTAGTTGATCAGTGGAATAGATTAGGTTCAAGGGATAAAACAGTCAACAAATATAGCAGCCTAGTCTTTGACAAACCCAAAGATCCCAGCTTTTGGGATAAGAACTTACTGTTTGATAAAAATTGCTGGGAAAATTGGAAACTAATATGGCAGAAACTAGCATTGATCCATATCTTAACGCCGTACACCAAGATAAGGTCAAAATGGGTTCATGACCTAGGTCAAAGAATGAAATTATTAATAAATTAGAGGAACATAGGATAGTTTACCTCTCAGACCTGTGGAAGGGAAAGGTCTTTATGACCAAAGCAGAACTAGAGATCATTACTGATCACAAAATAGAAAATTTCGATTATACCAAACTGAAAAGTTTTGTACAAACAAAACTAATGCAGACAAGATTAGAAGGGAAGCAATAAACTGGGAAAATATTTTACAGTCAAAGTTCTGATAAAGGCCTCATTTCCAAAAATATAGAGAATTAACCTAATTTATAAAAAATCAAGCCATTCTCCAATTGAAAAATGGTCAAAGGATATGAACAGACAATCTCAGATGAAGAAATTGAAACTATTTCTAGTCATATGAAAAGATGCTCCAAGTCATTATTAATCAGAGAAATGCAAATTAAGACAACTCTAAGATACTCACTACACACCTGTCAGATTGGCTAAGATGACAGGAAAAATAATGATGATTGTTGAGGGATGTGGAAAACTGGGACATTGATGCATTGTTGGTGAGTAGAACGAATCCAACCATTTTGGAGAGTAGTTGGAACTATGCTCAAAAGTTATCAAACTGTGCATACCCTTTGATCCAGCAGTGTTACTACTGGGATTATATCCCAAAGAGATTATAAAGAAGGAAAGGGACCTGTATGTGCACGAATGTTTGTGGCAGCCCTTTTGTAGTGGCTAAAACTGGAAACTGAATGGATGTCCATCAGTTGGAGAATGGTTGAATAAATTGTGGTATAGAAAATTATGGAATATTACTGTTCTGTAAGAAATGACCAACAGGATAATTTCAGAAAGGCCTGAGAGACTTACATGAACTGATGCTGAGTGAAATGAGCAGGACCAGGAGATCATTATATACTTCAACAACAATACTATATGATGACCAGTTCTGATGGATCAGGCTCCTTCCAGCAACGAGATCAACCAAATCATTTCTAATGGAGCAGTAATGAACTGAACTAGCTATGCCCAGAAAAAGAACTCTGGGAGATGACTAAAACCATTACATTGAATTCCAATCCCTATATTTATGCACACCTGCATTTTGATTTCCTTCACAAGCTAATTGTACAATATTTCAGAGTCTGATTCTTTTTCTACAGCAAAATAACATTTTGGTCAGGTATACTTATTGTGTATCTAATTTATATTTTAATATATTTAACATCTACTGGTCATCCTGCCATCTAGGGGAGGGGTTGGGGGGGGTAAGAGGTGAAAAATTGGAACAAGAGGTTTGGCAATTGTTAATGCTGTAAAGTTACCCATGTATATATCCTGTAAATAAAAGGCTATTAAATAAAAAAAAAATGAAAGAAAATGTGAAATAACTTATTGGCAAAACAAACTGGAAAATAGATCCAGAAAAGATAATTTAAGGATTATTTACCTACCTAAAGACCATGGCTAAAAGAAGAACCTGGATAGTATTTTTCAAAAGATCATTAAGGAAAACTGCCCTGATATTCTAGAAACAGAGGGGGAAATACTCAAAAAGAATTCATTAGTCACTTTAAAAAATAGATCCCACAAGGAAACTCCATGGAACATGACTGTGAATTTCCAGAACTACAATCTCAAAGAAAAATACTGGAAGCTGCCAGATAGAAACTATTCAAATATCAAGGAACAAGAATCAGGATCAATCAATATCTGGCAGCTTTTAAAATAAAGGATCTGAGGGCTGGAATACCATATTCAAGAAGGCAAAAGACTTGGGGTTAAAAACAAGAATTAACTACTCAAGGATACTTAGCATCATCTTATAGAAATGGTGATGGAGCTTCAATGAAGAGATTTTCAATCATTTTTATTTAAAAAGCAGAACTAAACAGAAAATTTAATCAGCATAGGATTCAAGAGAAGCACAGAAAGATAAACAGGGAAAAACATATATTATTTAAAGGTTAAACTGTTTACATCCCTAGAAGGGAAAACTATATCTGTGACTTTTGAGAACTGTATCTGTCACTGAGGCAGATAGAGGAGGGCATCACACGGACTGAGGGTATGGTTCTGAATGGACTCTGATGTGATGATATCAAAGAAAAAGACATTAAAGGTCTGTACTGGAAAAATAGTAGTCCTACTTTAGAAAAAAGAAATTGAAAAATCCCCAAGAAAAAATCTCCAGGGCCAGTTGGATTCACAAGTGAATTCTACCAAACATTTAAAAAAAAGAAAAGAAACAATCAGCAGGATGATTTCAGAGAGGCTTTGGGAAAATTACATGAACTAATGCTAAGTGAATTTAGTATAACCAACAGAAAATTATAAATAGCTACAACAAGGTTATGCAATGATCAACTGTGATGGACTTGGTTCTTTCCAACATGTAGTTAATTCTGGCCAGTTCCAATGGTCTTGTAATGAAGAGAGCCTTCTGTACCCAGAGAGAGAACTGTAGGGATTGAGTGTGGATCACAACATAGCATTTCACTCTTAAAACAAAGAGAGAACAAATAAGGTCATTACTCTGCAACCTATTTGAAAAAAAAGGTAAAGAAGGAGTACTGACAAATTCATTTGATGATACAAATATGGTACTGATACCTAAACCAGAAAGAGCCAAAACAGAGGGGAAAAGATCACAGAAAAATATTCTTAATGATACAAAAATTTTAAATAAAATATTAGCAAAGAGATTATAGCAATTATGACCAAGTAGGATTTTTACCAGGATTGCAGGTCTGATTCAATATCAGGAAAATTGTTTTCCTGATATTTAATTTTTTTAATAATTTACCATATCAATAATAAAACCAACAAAAATAATATGATAATCTCAATAGATGCAGAAAAATATATGACAAAGTACAGCAACCATGTCTTTTAAAAACAGTAGAGAGCACAGGGACAAAGGAAGATTTCTTTAAAATAACAAGCAGTATGTATCTAAAACCAACATCAAACACCATTTGTAATGGAGAGAAGGTAGGTGCTTTCCTAAAATGATTAGGGATGAAATAAGGATGCTCACTATTACCACTATTATTTAGCATTATAGTGGAAATGTTAGCTTTAGCAAAAAGAAAAGAAAAAGAGATTAAAGGAGTTAGAATAATTAGAATAATAAAGGCAATGAGGAAATAAAATTTTCACTCTTTGCAGATGATATGATGATATACTTAGAAAATCCTAGATAATAATATAATAGAAAATGCTAGAATAATCCTAGAAAATAATCCAAAAATCTATTCACAGCTTTAGTTGCAGGATATAAAATAAACCCACACAAATCATCAGCATTTCTATATATTACTGACAAAGCCCAACAGCAAGAGATAGAAAGAAAATTCTATTTAAAATTATTGTAGATACAGTCATCAAAGCCATCTGGTACTGGTTAAGAAATAGAGTGCTGGATCAATGGAATAGACTAGATACATACTACATAATAATGAAGACCTATAGCAATCTAATATTTGATATCCTCCCCCCACCCCAAATTCCAGCTTCTGGAATAAGAAATTGAATTTGACAAAAATTGTTGGGAATACTACAAAATAATGTGTCAGAAATTTGGCATACATCTGGGGGAGGAGATGGGGGGAAGGAGGGGAAAAATTGGAATAAAAGGTTTGACAATTGTCAATGCTGTAAAATTACCCATGCATATAACTTGTAAATAAAAAGGTATAATAAAAAAAGACAAAAAAAAAAAAAAAAAGGAAACTTGGCATAGACCTACATCTCTCACCCAATAGCAAAATAACATCAAAATGGACATATAATTTGGACATAAAGAATGATACCATAAACAAATTAAGATAGCAATGGATAATTTATTTATCAGATCTTTGGAGAAGAGAAGAATTTATTATCAAATAAGTAGAGAACATTATGAAAGGTAAATGGGCAACTTTGATTACATTAAACTAAAAAGGTTTTGCAAAATCAAAACCATCAAAAATAAGATTAAAAGGGAAGTACAAAGCTGAGAAAAATTTTTTCTAGCCAGAATTTCTTATAAGGGTCTCATTTCTAACATATATAAGGGACTCTGTCAAATATATAAGAATACAAGTCTTTCTCCAATTGATAAATGGTCAAATGATATGAACAGACAATTTTCACATGATGAAATTAAAGCCATCTATAATCATATGAAAAATACTCTAAATCACTATTGATAAGAAAAATGCAAATCAATTTAGAGATACTACCTCATACCCTCAGATTGTCTAAGAGAACTAGAAAAGAAAATGTTAACTGTTGAAAGGGATATAAGAAAATTGATATATTAATGCATTGTTGGTGGAATTGTGAAATGATCCAACCACTCTAGAGAGTAATATGGAACTATGGCTAAAGACTATAAAAATGTGCATACCCTTCCTAGCAGTGTTATTATTGGGTCTGTATCCCAAGAAAATCATAAAGGAGGGAAAAGAATGGAAAATACATATGCAAAAATGTTTGTAGCAGCTTTTTGTGGTAGCAAAGAATGGGAAAAGGAGTAAATGCCTATTAATTGAGGAATGGCCAAATAAGTTGTGGTATATGAAAGTAAAGGAATATTATTGTTCTATAAAAATTATGACAAGCAGATTTTAGAAAAGCCTGGAAAGATTCATGTCAACTTATGCTGAGTGAAACCAACAGAATGAAGACTGCATTGTACACAATAATAGCAAGAATGTGTGATGATCAACTATGAAAGACTTGGTTCTTCTCAGTGCTTCAGTGATTCACAGCAATCGTTTAAATCTTTAAACTTTGAAAAGAAAATGCCATGTAAATCCAGAAAAAGTACCAAGGACACTGAATGTAAATCAACACATGCTATGTTCACTTCTTTTTCCTGTTTTTTTTTTTTAATCTCTCCTATGGTTTTTCTATTTTGTTTTGATTTTTTTCTTCCCCAAAATGATTCAGAAAGCAAAGCATATTAAAATAAACAAATAAAAATAAAATAAAAGTGATTGTAGAAAAAAAATAAAATACTTGAAGGTCTATCTGCCAAGACAAATCCAAGAACTATATGAACACAATTGCAAAACATGTCTCACACAAATAGTCAGATCTGAACAATTGGAAAAATGGGTAGTCTGAGCTAATGTAATAAAAATGACAATTCTATCCAAATTGATAATGTTTTCAGTGACATACTAATCAAACTGCCAAAAATTATTTTATAGAACTCAAAAATTAATAACAAAATTCATTTGGAAAAACAAAAGGATTAATGGAATTAATGAAAAAATATAATGGGTGGTGGCTTAGCAGTACTAAATCTAAAACTAATATTATAAAGCAGCAGTCATCAAAACTCATTTGGTACTGGTTAAGAAATAGAGTAGTGGATCAGTGGAATAGATCGGATATACATGATACAATAAACAAGACCTATTGTAATCTAGTATTTGATAAATCTCCAAATTCCAGGTTCTGGAATAAGAACTCACTATTTGACAGAATTGTTGGGAAACTAGAAAATAATATGTCAGAAACAGGATAGACCTTCATCCCACACCCCATATCAAAATAAGTTTAAAATAGGTACATGATTTGGGCCTATAGAGTGAAACCATAAACAAATCAGGAGAGCAAGGGATAATTTACCTATCAGGTATTTGGAGAATGGAGGAATTTATGACCAAAGAAGAAGTAGAGAACATTATGAAAGGAAAAATGGATAACTGATTATATTTTGTAAAATCAAAACCAATAAAAACAAGATTAAAACTGAAGTACAGGGGCAGCCAGGTGGCGCAGGGAATAGAGAGCCTGCCCTGAAATCTGGAGGTCCCGGGTTCAAATCTTACCTCGGACACTTAACACTTCCTGGCTGTGTGACCCTGGGCAAGTTTAACCCCAATTGCCTGAGCAGCAAAAAAACAAACAAACAAAAAAAGAACCAAAAAAAAAAAAAAAACAAGTACAATAGTGGAAAAAAATCTACACAGCCAGTGTTTCTGAAAAAGGTCTCATTTCTAGAATATATAAAGAACTCTGTCAAATTTATAAAAACAGAAGACATTCCCCAATTGATAAATGTTCAAAGGATATGAACAGATAATTTTCAGCTAATGAAATTAAAGCCATCTATAGTTATATGAAAAAATGTTCTAAAACACTATTTATTAGAGAAATGCAAATTAAAGCAACTCTGAGGTACCACCTCATAATTGTCAGATTGGCTAAGATGATAGGAAAAGAAAATGATTAATATTGGAGGGAATGTGGGAAAACTGGGACAGTAATGCATTGTTGGTGGACTTGTTAAATAATGTAACAATTTTGGAGAGCAATTTGAAACTATGCCTAAAGAGATACAAAACCATGCATAGCCTTTGATCCAGGGTTTGTATCACAAGGAAATGATAAAAGAGAAGAAAGGATCCACATGTGCAAATATATTTATAGCATCTCTTTTTGCGGTAGCAAGGACTGGGAAATGAGTTATATGCCCATCATTTGGGCAATGACTAAACAAATTTTGGTAAATGAAGATAATAGAACATTATTAGTCTATAAAATTATTAGTCTATAAAAATTATGAACAAACTGATTTTAGAATCCTGAAAAGATTTACATGAACTTATGCTGAGTGAAAGCAGCAAAACCAGGAATATACTCTATACAATAACAGCAAGAATATGTGATGATCAATTATGAAAAATTTTGTTCTTCCCAGTATTTTAATGATCCAAAGCAATCCTAACAGATTTTTGAAAGAAAATGCCATCTACATCCAGAAAAAGAACTAAGAAGATTGAATGTAAATTATCATATTCTATGTTTACTTCTTACTCCTGTTTTTTTTTTAATCTTTCCCATGGTTTCTCCCTGTTGCTTTGATTTTTCTCTCTCAATATTATTCATTAAGTAATGTACATGAAAAACAAATTTACTGGAAAAAAAAATCACCAGATCAAGAAGGTGTATTTATATTAGTAGAAGAAAAAAAAAAAGAAAGAAAAAGAAAAAGCCATTGCATTTGAAAACTCAAAGCTAACAAACTCTAAAGGCAGAAATTGGATTCTAAGGAGTTAAGTAGAGAGTGACAAAAGAGAAAGTGGAGGTACTAAATATGGGTGACATTTTCAAGGAGTTTAGACACAAAGGACAGAATAGATGTAGGGCAATAGCAGTGATGGAAGGATCAAATGAGGTTTGTTTTTTGTTTTTTGTTTTTGTTTGTTTTTTTTTTTTTTGTTTGGTTTATGTTTGGTGTTCTTTTGTAGTTTTCCCGGTATAGTGAGACGTGGGCTTGTTTGTAGGCAGTATACAATTATTCAGTACTCTAAATTATTTGATAAGGAGAGTTTCTTTCTGAAGTAGAGTCTTAATATCTTAATTGGTCTTAATAATGCTGTAATCATACTTAATAATACTGTAAATCATATCCAAACAAATTTTCATTGGGCTGTGTGAAAAATGAATGCAAATGCAAAAAATAAATAAATAAATAAAAATAAAAAATAAAACAAAACAGATCAAAACCGAGTACTAGAACTATCTTAATGCTTTTCAAGGAATTTGATCAACTATGAGAATTGGAAACAACCAGGAAATTTAATGAACAGCACAATGAACATTTAATTGCTCAAATCATAATATTGTTTATTAGGCATTTACCAATTTTTAAAAATCTTATTATATTGGTTTGAAAACACAGAGTATAAGTGACACCCAACCACGATGTTCACTTTTTATAACATTGATGCTACCTTATACTAATTATAGATGCCCAGGAACATGAGGAAATGTTGACTCAAGCTTTTCCAGACTACTAGAATATCATTAATTAAATTAGTGCTTGAATGCACTTATATTTCATTAGTTGTGAAATGCCCTCTTTTGTATCTTGCCAAGTGCCTAAGTTACTTTTATGGAGTGTTTGTTCACTGGTAGAATCTTACTAATTTAAAATAATATTTAGAAAATAAATTTCTTATTTTTCTTGTAGAGCTGATATGTATAATAGGTAAAAGACAAGATTAATATATATGTACTTTTTTTGTTCATCTTTACTATATGACCTAGTAAATCTTTCATCAGGATTGCCTACTTTTCTAAGTAAAAGGTATTGCTTTTTGTAGGAGGTAAAAGCATGCCATTACCTGAAGTAAAAATATTGATATCTTTAGGAAAAGGAAGAGGTAAATTAGATAACAATCACATAAATAAACTTAATTTTTTCAGTGACCTTTCACCTACTTCCTACTTCTTATTATTACAATAGTTCCCTAAAACTCGCTACTGTCTATGATTTCTGCATTTCTCCTAATTTATCATCCACATCAAACTAAAGGAATCTTTTAAAGATGATTTTTATCCTATTACTCCCCATTAAAAATCAGAGTTCTCATTTTTCTACCGATTAAATTCTGAAACATTCACTTTTAGTTGTTTTGTGGTTATTATTTCCATTTAAATGGTTGAAATCATATAGTCATTGTATATAATATTTTCTTTGCTCCACTTATTTGACTCTGAATCAGTACTTGTAGATCTTTCCATGCTTCTCTGCATTTGTCACATTCATCACTTCTTATGCCACAATAACACTCTATTACATTCAAATATTACACTCTGTTTAGCTAGTCTTCAGTTGATGGGCAGCTACATTTTTCTAGTTCTGTGCTACTAACAAAAAAAGTGTAACTGTGACTATTTTGTTGTATATGAAGACTTTCTTATAAATAGCACTCTTAAGGAAAGTGTATGGAGTAATTGAGAATATTCTTTAATGATTATTAATGGACTCTTTTGGAAAATTATTTGTTGATATCTATTGAGTAATAGTTTTGGCTTACATAGTGTATGTAAATCATATGTATATACATGTTTATTTTTCATACATATAGAGACGTGTATGTATGTGGAATTATATATGTGTTAATGTTTGTATATAGAGAACAGCTTGGGGATGCAGTGGATAGAATGCTGAGCCTAGAGTCAGGAAGACCTGAGTTCAAATCCAGCCTCAAACATTCGTTAGCTATGGCCCTCAGAAAGTCACTTAACACTGTTTGCCTCAGTTTCCTCATCTATAATATGATCTGGAGAACGAAATGGCAAACGAAACTTGTTCAAGAAAACCCCAAACAGAGGCTTGAAGAGTTAGAAATAACTGAATGATTAAATAACCACAAAATCTGTGTATGTCTATATATCTATATGTGTATATGCGCATATGTATGTGTACATATACACGCAAATATAAACATGTATGTATCACAATCAATACAGACACATGTGTACATGTAATGTGCACACATGGAATACACATTTATATGTCAACATATACATGTATGTCTATGCACACCTATAAATATATATATATATATATTAGTATTATATATACATATATTAGATCATGGATACTAAAACATTATATAAGAAACTTGAAAGTCTCTCTATGATCATCCCATTTAACCCCTTATATCACTCTTGAATCAGTAAGTTTGTTTGTAGAAACCTTTTAATATCTTGCTATCTCTGCTATATAGTTAGAGATTTTGGACTTGCCCTAGATGTTCTTTGCAAAATATTGCCAACAGGCTTGCACAAAGGAGGAATTTAACCTGAGCCCCAAAGTCCATTGGTATGGGGTCTCTCTTTTCATTGGTGGAGATCAATACTGTGTCCCTGCATGAGAAGTGGGACAGAACTGGTGAGAGGAGAAAGAAGATAAGTTCTGCTTCTTCACTTTCTTTAGGCTCCCAGATTAGAAACAGGAAGTTTTTGATAAGGGATTAAATGGAGGCTGTATCTAAACTTATCTTCTACAGACTTCTTTAGAGAAGGGCAATATTTAATCAGGCTCAAGGATAAGGATGAGTTATTCCTCATGCTAATTGGCCACTTGCTTGAACTAGGCTCAGACACAAGCCTAGTAAATTTGCTTCAGAAAAACTAAGTAAAATGGAGAGGAATTTGGAGAAGCAGGAAGGTAATCAATAATTCCTAGGAGCCAGAGATATCAACGTTTCTATCATGATGAAATATACTTCATTGAAGGGGTGGCAGATTTGGATATAGAATATTGACTATAACCAGGCAGGCATAGTTGGTGTGATGATTGAACAGGGGAAAGAATATACTCAAAAATCAATGTGAAATTTTACATTTCACATTTCACAGTACATATTTATGTACTGTATAAGTGTACACATATGTACACACACATATATCAATTCCCATTCTATATGTGTGTGTCCATAGATGTTGATGCATTATGTACACACAATATACATATATGCATGTACACACATATATACACATAATCAAGTATACACATATAGGGTTTTGTATGTGTACATCTACATATATATATGGGGAAGTCAATATGGAAGTATATGTGTATTTACATATATTTGTAGATATGAACATACATATATCTACACAGATATGTAGATAATTGTGTGTATGTATGTATGATTGAGGTGACTATAAGTTTAGTACTAGACAGCCTGAAGTCTGTGGAAGGAATGTGTGAAATGTCTTTTCTATCAAGGGTGCCAAAGTTGAGGGTGTAATGTGAAAAGTTCCACAGTAATTAAATCCCCAGAGGAGAAAAAACAAGTTACTGAAAAATAGCAGCACTGATGGATCAGTAGACATGCTAAGCATGAATCCTTAGGGACCAGGTAAAGTGTATCAATTTTTAATTTAAAGGTTCCTCAAGTAAAGAAATGACTAGGAAGCAAATAAGCTGAAAAATACTGTGTCTTTCAAATACAAGAATTTCCATTCAACATAAAACTGGACAGGGAGAGAACCAGTCACAGCGAATGGTGTCATTATATAAAACAAATATGAGGAACAAAAAGAAGTCAATTTTTGCTGAAGCACAAAGTACCAAGAGGTTATGGACTTTTTATCCACAACATAATTTGATCTTTTTCTTTTAGCAATTATCTCTAAATATATGTAAGACAAGAAAAAAAAAAGTGAGTTCATAATGAGGCTATGGGTTGAAATTTGTATATGGGCTGGTTCAAAGGGAGCAGAATCCTCAGTAAAACCTGTTTGAAGCATACAGCTTACAGTCTTGCTGAGTAGTGTAGTAGTGTTGTGCCAATGGTAGAAATACAGATAAAAAACATCTTAAAGTCACATTTCCCCAGCTCATTTCACATGGAACATCTGGAGGTTTGAAATAGATTTTGGAGGATATCTAAATGCTGGTCTAAAGGGTGGCAAAATATTACCACAAAAAAAGGAGGGAAAGGCAGAGAAATGTTGAAAAAAAACCAAGATTACTTTTATAACTCCACAATAATTAATAGATTTAATTTCAGACAATTCAATAATCTTTATTATGAGGGGAATTATAGTGCTTACACTGAAGTTTTCTTGAAGAATTACTATGTGAATTACATAAAATAGCGGAATTCTATAAAACAAAGTTTGACAAGTATCTCTTACTACCTCAGATGATACATTTTTTGAACTAGTATTTCTTAAAATTTACTCAGATATTTAGAATCATTGAAATTTACATGAGAAAGAGAGAGAGGAACTCATAATGTCAAATACCAGGATAGAGTAATCAGCGCTTTTTAGATTCAATTTATCTTCAGTGAGAAAGCTTTCAAAAGTATTCTCAGAAAATTGTTCTCAATTTTTTCTTTTTGTGGAAAAAAAATCTGCTTCCAGTGAGTCAAATACCAACAGCCAGGAAAAGAGTATTATTTCTACTAGTCCTGAAATTGATAATGGGTATTTCTATAGTGCTTTAGAATTACTCTGCACTTTTCTGTTTGGAAGGAAGCACAAAATCATTTCATAGATGATAAAATTGTTTTAATCTACTCAATCAAGTGATAACCAAGGTTCTAAAGGTAGTAAAGTGTTAGATCCAGATTTAAAACTCAGATTGTTTGATTTTGATCAAGGATGCTCTCTACTTACTACACAGTACTGTTTTTTAATTCCAGACAATCATCATGATTTCAGTCCTACTTGAAGGAGTACACCTTATGTGACTATTTGGTTGAATCTTCAGAATTAACAGAATTATAGCAAAGTTTTAAGGTTTTTTCTATATCAAAGATGCCGGTGGTACTATGGTGAATCCTATGTATTACTTAGAAAATACTGTTTTTTTTTTCCCCTCCCAATAACTGAAAGAATGTGAAATGTCATCAGGAGTTGATGAAAATGAAAATGTAATTTATTTTCTCATTTAAGTTAATGAATCACCTGAACTCTATTCATAGGTCTTCCAAAGAATATCTGACATGTTTTTATTATTTTATTAAAAAAATCAAAGGAATAAATTTTGTCATTGATGCTTATCTCTTAATGACATTTGTTGCTCACTACTACTGATATATCCAAGTTTTAAGTACTGAAAGTTTAAAGTAATAAGCTAGATTTGGAATATACTTTACAAATAAGAATTGCAGAAAGCATTCACTATCAAATATTAAAGTACTTCAAATTTCCTCTTTTCAGTCTTCCCCTGAATTATTTTGTCCACTTTCTCCTTGATAGCAAGCTGCCTTTTAACATTGTCATGATATGAAGTCACTAAAGGAAGATCCTTAGAAGCAGAGGGAATATTGAGGTTTTAGGGATTCCTGAACTTTGTTTATCTGCAAGATAACAAAGAACAGATGGGGCATCTGGATATCATCCTTATGTCTTGATAAGGCTGTAAAAATAATTATTCTAAATATAAGAACAATAAATCCTCTTTATTTTGGAAGACAGAAAGTACCTTATGTTGACAATCTTGCTAAATGTCTAGTGTATCCAAGAGGCAAATTAATGTCTTATTTCATTCTATCTACTTATCATAGGTAACTATCAGAAGTACATATTAAGGAGCAGTATAACTGGAGTAGTGAAGATATCTGAGAAAAGACAGACAGGTGTTCTCTGAGATTTCCTTAATTTCCCCCTAGGAGAACAACTCCTGATTTATGAGAAGAATACATGAGATATAGAAGAAAAAGTTACATGGCCTCAAATTATCTTCAACCTCATAGCAAAGGAATAGATGTGACAAACACACACACACACATACACAGATGGCAAAGCAAGTTGTACTTATGGAAATTAAATTAAGCAAGTTTATTCCAATGAAGAACACAGAGGAAAATTTATAATCATCTTGCCCCCTTAGGTATAAGTATCTTATGTATCTCTTCCTTCTTGATCCTATAAAGTGACTTCACAAGATTAAAAAATATATATTACCTCAGAGATGCCTATACAAAAATTTTAATGAAAGGAGATAAATTTGACTTCATATGTATCACTAAGATTTAGCAGGATGCAGCCCATGTCCGTTTTAGGATTCTAGAGTGCTACAGAAAATTCAAAAGGAGTAAGAGAACTAAATGGAGTAGAGACTGTTTATGAAGAAGATATACTTATTTAAAGAAATTAAAGAATTGAGGTGGGGAGAGAAAAGTGGAGAACATTTGGATAAAGCAAACATTTGGAAGCAAAACCTGGACCAATATTTATTCTCATTGAAATGTGCTACACACTGCCTTAGGCAGAAATAAGAAACTGTTCAGGAAAGAAACCACAAACCTATCTAGAAATATATAGTTATGAAGGAAACTTCAATTATCTAGGGCAAGTTCCCATTTCCTCTTTCTTCCCCTCCAGCCACGCACCCTCAAAAAAGAAGAAGAAGAAGAAGAAGAAGAAGAAGAAGAAGAAGAAGAAGAAGAAGAAGAAGAAGAAGAAGAAGAAGAAGAAGAAGAATTGTTAAAGATTTCTTGACTTGTCTTGATGAAAATACTATTGTTCAAAGAAAAGAACTGAAAAAAGGGCAATCTTTCTCACCAATAAGGAAGAACTAGAATAGTGGAAATAATGGGAACTTTGAGGAAACACTACTAAATCTTAAAATTTGCTATGTATATGAGGAAAATCATGTTATGTCTAATGGATACCAGAGATTTGAGGAGAGCATACTTTAAAAACCTTAGAGTAAGAATAGATTATGTCCTATAGTTTAAAATTCTACAGGGAAGATCATTCTGACATGGATGAGAACTTTTCAAAAATTAAATTGGAAAGATTTAAAGTGAAACAAGTTCACTGAGACAGAAGAATGAAGTTATCTAAGGAGAGAGTGGCAGGTACAAAAAGAATTAACTAATTTACATTTTTATTTTTAAGAGATGGGTAAAAGATAAGATCAAAGGCTTAAAATTTCGGTATTATGTAAGATTCTGTAATTCTGAAAAAAATGTTGGCAATTAAATTTTAGCTTTTGGAATGGTTTAAGGGCTATTTTGGAATAGAAATTCTCTGCACAGAAATCTAGTGTGAAACAAAAAGGAAAAAAAAGATAGTAGAAAGCAAAGCTTTCACTTTCTGGGACAAAACTTTAGAACTCTAGGAACTCTTTTTGGGTTTTCTGTGGAGATACCTGATAATATTAGGATGGAGATACCTGATAATATTAGGATTGCATAATCTTTGTGGCTAATGATTTTTAGACCCTGAGAAGTAGACCTAAATATTGGTAAGACATTAACAAACTGTAATCATTGCAATTGTTCATATTTTTATAGTCTCCCAGTTTATCAGTTTATTATATTAGTATTTTATATATTGCCAATATGAGAATATATGTACACAGTTATAATATATATACTCATCTCTTATATTCTTTCTATATGCCCTATATGTGCAACTTGCTCAGAGAAAGAAGTTTACTGATATATTATCATATTTGCTTTTGACTATATTCAAATGTTTTATCCAAATCACCCTAATCATTTCTTTCTCTCCATATATGTGTGCATATATAATACAATAAAGTAATTATACTATTGTATAATTATTGTGTAATGATATATGGCTATATATGCACATTTATAATTATGTATATGTGCAGAATAATCATATTCATTCAGGACACATCAATTTCAAGGCTTATTTTGCTTCAGTATTGTCAAGTTCAAGAGACACTGAGATCACAAAACTTTGGTGTTGGCATGTCTTTGAGGAACATGATTGCCCATTAAAGTGCAGTCTTGTAAAATTGGAGTTCTTGCATACTTTTCATTAGAATTATATTAGAAGAGACAAGCAATATAAGGGCATAGTCATATTTGTTCTATCATAGCTTTTTAATTTTTATCACATAATACTTTTAACATCACTTAAATAAAAGTATGTGTAATTTTCTTGTAAATAATGATCTAAATGCTATGTTTTAGGGCAGTTCTAATTTGGAGTTATTACATTGTGGTGTTCTCTTCTTTAAAATATAATGGTTCTCTCTAGGAACAGGTTTCTTGGGGAGGTTTTCTGGAGGCAGCCTTAGTTTCAGTTCAGAGTAATAATCATCTCAAATACAAATAATCACTTCTGCCTCCAGCCAGCACCAAGGTGGAAGATGGAATGAATCTGACTCTACCTCCGAGAGTGGGCTTGTGGGCTTCCTCCCAGAGTGCTCTTTGGCCCTAAGAGCTTCTTGCTTATATGCTGTTCACTGAGTACACACCAATCATTATATTACTGGGAAACCATTATTTGTTGTAGGATTAAATCAATGCTAAACTAGATTTAACCATTGTCTCCTCAATTCCACTTAGTAACTTGTTCAAGTTCTGGCCTATAACATTTCCTTGTAGGATCAGATCAATCATACTGAACTATGCTAAATTAGATAATTATTGTCTCTATCAACTCTAATGAGTTAACACTTTGTAAAGGATTCCAGCATTACATAATATAGTTATAACAAGGAGATGTTAACTGTGCATTGGTTTTCCTCTAACAAGCAGTTTCTATGCCAGGTAAAGAAGTTAGGAAAAGGAAATAGGAGAAAAAGCCCTATTGTAAATAGTAGTAGTATTACATATACAGTAATAACTTTCTCATTTATGTTTGATTTACAGATGAAAGTGTCCTAGACTTTTTTCCCAGCTGTGCTCCCTTGGCAGATTGTGACATGCAGCAATCTGTCTTAGAACAGCTGTTATTTCACATGTACCTTATTTGCATCACTGAGAAATAGCAGACTGATGCATGAATAAAAGATATTTTCCCCCTAAATGCTACCATCCCATTAAAATACATTTGACTAATCTATTTTTGAAAGAGTAGGCAGAATGTATAATGTTCTTTGTTTTTTAAATAAGTTACATTTCTGTCGTTAGTTTTTATATTAGTCATTTTTTGAATGACCACTTACCTCCTCCTAATCAAACTCTCTCTAGTAATGAAAACAAAAAAAGATAAGCAAAGTAACCATTACAGTGATTAGTTCTGACACAGTATATAGCATTTTAGCTTAATGATCCCTACTCTCTTTTTTTATGTAATCAAAATGATCAATTTAATCTTTTATAATTTCCTTTATGCCTACTGTCTCTTTATCATAAGAAGGAAAATAAGATATGTTTTCCTTAAATGTTCTCCAGACCTGTTACTAGATTTTTCTTTAATTCAGAGTTCAATGTATTTTAGATACTGTTACATTTATATGGTAATCATCATGCATATTACTTTAGATTTTGTTTATTTCAGTGTGTATAATTTAAAACAAAACCATTTTTCTGAATTCTTAATGTTAATCATTTCTTGCCATACAGTATATGATTTCAATATATTTACATATCCAAGTGTTATTTTTTCAACTATTCTCCATTGATAGACAACTTTATTTCCAGTACTTTGCAATGCACAAGAAATGCTTATCCAACACACCAGTCAGGCTCAATTTATGGTTTCATGGCATCATGAGATGTTTAGGCCCTCAATTCTAAATAACTATAATATTCTCTTATAATTGGGTCCTGCATTCTGGTGTTTAGAGTTTGCTATGGTAGCAGCTCCAAATATGTCCATTCAGTTGATAATAGTTCATTTAACTCTCTCTCGATCAGATAAGTTCAACCATAGAATCAGTAGACATGTTCAGCATTTTTTTCCCATGATAATGCAGGGAAGGGGCAGGGGGAAAGACAAATGTTCAGGTTATTGAGGAGCTAAGGAAAACAGATATTTTGTTTTTCGTTCTTACCATAACAATTCCTTCTCTGCCAGTATAACTGACAGCAATTCAACTATGAAATTACCTGGGGTTTACCAAAGCTGAATTAAAAGTCTTAAAAGAATTATGTTATACTTTACTGAGCTTCTTCCTCCTACTATACTTTCTTGTATGGTAAAAATTACATATCATGCTAATGAAAATTAATATGTAAATTATTTTAAATGAGTTCATAAGAACTGGAAGGGCCTCAAAGGTTGCTTAGATCAATCACTCATTTTTTATGATGAACAAACTGAAGTCTATTGAGGAAAATTGATGCCTGAAGGTCAAAGAATTGGTCAGAGGCATTGCTTATCTTGAATATAAGATCTTTGACAGGAAATCTAATTTCCTTATGTAATACTATGTTACCTGTTAATTTCTGTCCCTTAATTTAAATGAAAAGTACAAAATTAGATCAAAAGTCATTTATAATGATAACCTTGACTACATGAGTTCAAATGCTTAATATTTCTTTTTTATAATTCTTAGAATGTCATGTAGTGCTAAGATCTAAGTGATTTCTTAGTTCCTTTACAATAAGACTCCACTTGGATTATATGAATGTCTTCTAATCTACCACAAAACCACATCAAACCTGAAGCTGTCCTGTTGGTCTCTGTTGGCCTAAATTTACAGGAATTTTAACCTCATACAATATTTTCCTTGTTTCTCAGTAAATGCACAGTTTTATTCATCTATAGGAATGTAAGGAAATAATCTTCAGATTAGTTATTGTTAATTTCTCAACTTGCAGGAATTTTAAAATTATAATAGGGATTATAATAAGGATGATAGTTAATAGTACTTAGTGTGCTTTACATTTGTTTTTATAAAATCAAGGTATAAAAGGATTCTGGAGCATTCTTAGAGTACCTAAAATGGAGGAACCAGCTTCTGGAAAAACATGCTCTGTGTTGTCCTGCTATATAGGTGGAAAGAACTTCTTTCCATTAACTGTGGCTAGAATAGGCTGAATTAAAAAAAAATACTCCAGATTAGGACACTCTTTTTCTATAAAGTTCAGAAAGAGTTAAGGTCCAGTTCACCCACACCAACACCATTAATTGATCTGTTGAAGAAAGAAAAACTATTTTCTCTTCACCTCTTCCTTTTTTTCAATGTTTTTTAGAATTTGAGTTTTGTTTTAAGTTGTTCCATTTGTCCTTTTCAAGTCTAGATGCAAATAGTAGAATCCCTGATGAATCCAGGACCTTGAACCAAGGAGACTTTTAAGATAGAATATTATGCCAGATGTTGCTGCCAGCTTGAGAAGCCAGGGAACCTGAGATTTAAGCCCAAGGGGGCTTTTAGATTTGGAACTTGGTGAAATAGTGCTATATAAGAACTGGCAAAGCTGTGAACCTAATCTTTTATCTTCTTCACAGTATGAGGTGGTGGTTGCAGGGATGATATTATTGAGAAAATGTATGTTATTCTTGCCATAACTTTGAAACAATTATTCCTTTGAAAAAATAATCTGTTAAGAGGTGCAGAGGATCCCTAAATTGAGGGAACATTGTTGGTGGAGTATAGAACTGATTGACAGAGAACAAAGACACCATCCAATGAAGGATATCAGAGAATATTGAGGAAGAGGTATAATGTAACATATCTAGCTTTTAAGCATTTGGTGCCAGGGTAATCACAATTACAAAGGATTATGATAAAACATAAGACATTTAGAAAATAATGCTTTCATCCAGTTCTCACATGAAAAAAATGTTTTTTTAAGCGATAACTACTTGCATTTTTTTCCTGTATGGCCATACACTGCTGTAGGGAAATTAAAAATTAAATGTAATGATAACATAAATATTTTATTCTTTTTTATTGGTACTTCATATTGCCTATCTATGAAGATTATCTGTTTTGAAGGGGGGAAAGCTATAATTAGTAATTATTTATGCTTTTAGGATATAAACATATCATCAATATAAATTGAAATTCATAGAGAAGGTTGCTACTGTCTTTATATCAATAAAACAAGAATCATGACTAAAATGAATAACAGTTCAAGATTATCTAGCTTCTGGAACTATATAATGAAGAATTTTGTTTAAAAATAAAATAATTACTAGGGAAAATCCTAAATTTCTTAAAGTTCAATAATCATTTTTCCTTCATTTAATTATATAAAACCCTTTAAAAAAATCTCTGAACTGAGCTCAAATCTTGTTTTAAAATCCATATAAATAGTGTTTCCCCATTGTCAGTATTTATCCATATTATTGAAAAAACATACATATTCATGAACTTCCATCCTTACATATGTATTATTCCGTTTAATAGGTTTATAAAGATGGGATAGGAAATGGAATTTGCAACAATGCAATTACCCTTTTTCCTTCCTCTATTCTCCAACATACAGTGAGAAGTATTCTAAGGAAGAGTGTTATAATGCCAGAATGGCTTTGGGATTTGAAAAAGTTAACCACACATCTAAGAGAGCACTCATTCCCTTAGAAGTAAGTTCTATTTCCTTAGAAGCCTCTTATTTCTTTGTAGCTCTTTTATACTTTTATTTTATTTTGCATTTTTATCTAAGTGCCTTATATTTCTTACTAAGTTCCTCAAGGAAAAGGACCATGTCTTATTTATATTTATAACTACTTTAGTTTATAGCAATAACACAGTAAATACTAAATAAATGCCTTTTATTTATTTTTCCCAACAGAATTCTCAAGGCCCAGATGATAGCTTTTCACTATGAGCATGTTATCATTTCACAGGACCCCAATAACAAGACTGATTATCAAAAGTCAGGGGAAATAAAGGGGAATTATCTTGAACAACATGTATAAATAATTTCAGTTAAAAAAACATGGTAAAAAAACAATTTGAACTTGCACGAAGGTTATTTTCTACAAATTTTGGAGTTAAAATGCAGTCACAAAAGTGGTGTGTATGTGTGTGTGTGTGTGTGTGTGTGTGTGTGTGTGTGTGTGTGTTTAAGAAAGCATCAAATATAGCAAAAATAATCCTGGATATAGAGTAGAAAAGGTGGATTAGAATTTCACTTGTAATTGAGCTTTCAAACTTTTTTTTTTCATTTTTAAAATGAACTGCTGTAAAGAAAGCATTTTGTAAACCTTTAAGCTTGTTCTATGTGCTCTTTACATTTCTAAACAAATTTCTAATTTTGGACCAAATTAGCATTTACAAGCTTCTAAAAACTCATCCCTACTGAAAATTTAAGGAATGGCTCTCATTTCTTATAAATTTAAAAGCAATTTTTTATTCATATTAATTAGGTTTGTAGAGCTTATGTGTAGTTGATATTATTAGAACAGTTTTCTAGAGACTATTTTCTACAACCCAGGAAAATTAACAAATTCAAATTATGCAAATTCCTTTTTTTTTTTATTACAGCTAAAATGGATGTTTTATGCTGTTCCCTTTCTATGGCATTCTATCACCTCTGATCCTATAAACAGGCCCCTGCCTGCACATGAAGACAGCCCTTCAATTCAGACAATTAATTCAGTGCCACAGAAAGCCTAGCATCCATTAAAGTGCAGGTCAACTGCCTCTTCTGTGCAAAATAAGTCTATCTTGATTTTTCTGAATCTCAACCACACCAGTTACTAGTGATATGCTGTGCTTAAAATTTATTTTTAATATATTTTATTCTGTTTTCTATGTTTCCTATCAAAAATTAATAAAATTCTTGAGGCTAGGAACTGTTTGAAATTTTTTTTTATATCTCTAGTACTTAACAGTAAGTAGAAGAGAGGAGTACATTATTAATTACTTATAGAAGAACTGCAAAATATTGACAAAATAATAGTAATTACTAGTGCAGAATTTCATTTTGCATTTCTTGAATTAAAAGAAATTCCAAAGAACATTTTTATTAACAAAGAAAAAATTTTCAACTCTACTGTTATCATTGAATTCTAATGACAGTTCAATTTCTTTTCCCACAAAGCTGTTTAGTTTTTCTTGCATAACATTTCATGATTATAAATAAATAAAAACCCCAAACAGCCTTAATTTCTAAAGGACAAAAATTTCAACCTGCCTTTGAAAAGCTGAATCCTAATTCAGAAAGAACATCAATCCATTGGTTAATTTATTTGTAAAATACCAGACAAATTATTTGTTTTAACTAAAATCAATTGAACAAAAGTCATTGCCCAAGGTACCTAGTGAAAAATTTTGAGTCCTTAGGAGAAATGTAATATAAATATTGAATAAGCATAGTATATACTGTATGAAGGAGCACTGATCTCAAATTTAATAGGGCTTGATATTAAGGCCATTAGGTGACAAATATTTAGCAGTTTAATCATAAGCAAGTTACTTCTGAGGGAGCTCAGCTCTAAATTGCAGAGAGGGTGCTGATCAGTATTTAGAGAGAAAATTTTCCCCTACAAGCTCCATTCACCAATAAAATCAAATGTTCAATTAAAATTCAATTAAATATCTATTTTTATATTTTAAAATAATGTTGAAATAAGGTAGAAGTTTCTTTGATTCTATTTTGAAGGAATAAAACCATGCTTTTTAAAAAGAATGTCTGAGTTACTTTTAAATTTTGCATGAATATTGCCAGATCATTTTTATGGATCACTTAATATTATGGGAATTACAAAATTACATAAAGGCCACTCTTGAAATTTTTGTGAATGAACATGAATGAACAATAAAGTAGGAATTAGATTAAGGAATGTATCACTTGTTTTTGTCTGGTAGAATGAGGGCACATATATGACTATATTATATACATGATCTCAAAATCTTAAAATAGTTAAGCACCAGTTAAAAGTCTTTAGAAAAAAGAAATCATTCTTAAAGATTTCCTTTAATCGTATAGGGATAGGGAAGAAATTAACATATGTTGTCAGTTACGGCAGATATGTAGAAAAATTAAGAAATATTGACAAGTAATATCTGTATTGATTGATTGCAAAGCTATTAATAATCAATGTTAATGGCTCACTATAGACCAGCACATGATTATTAAATGCCATTGAGTTCAATTTTTTTGTGTGCTAGGTACCAAAGAAGAAATATTAGGATTTGTTTTTATATGCAAAGTACTATTCTCTAGGCCAGAAGCTATTATCTGGAATCTGTAAATAGATAGCAAGAGGGGTCTGAATTCGAATGAGAAAAAAAATGCATCTTTAATTTACTGATCTGAATTTTGTATTTCCTTCAATTACAAATTTAAAAAGTATTCTGAGAAGGAAACTTCTCCTAGCTGTCCATGACATATAACAGTTTTAAGAAACCTTCCTTTAAGTATAATTTCAAGATATAAAAAATTCAGTCAAGTTCCTTTACCAGCGATTATAAAGACTAAGTATTCCTAACAACTTATTAGTAAGGCATTTTTAGATATATGGGAGTCAACATTACACTAAAGTGTTTTCAAATAGAATATAGAAAACATGGTAAATACACTAGAATAAATTTTTAAATAATAGACTAGAGATAGAAACACAATTTTAAAAATTAATTCAGGATGTGGTATCCTTTGCTTGGGGAAATCTGTACTGGAGATATATGTCCTACAATAGTCATTGACTATAGCAATCTAGTATTTGATAAACCCAAAGATTCCAACTTCTAGGATAAAACCTCACTATTTGACAAAATAGGATGGCAAAGTTGGAAAATAATATAGCAGAAATTAGGCATTGACCAATCCCTAACACCCTATACCAAAATAAGATCAAATGGGTTCATGATTTATACAAAAAAGGTGATACTATAAGCAAATTAAAAGAACAGGGCATACTCTGTCTCTCAGAGGTGGAGAGAAGGAAGGAATTTATGGCCAATGAAAAACTACAGATAATTATAGAAAGCTGTGACTACCGTGCTTGCACCCCAGACACCCCAGAATCAGCAGGGGTCAGGATAAGCAAAAGTTCTTAGACTTTATTTTTGGTCTTTAGATGCAAGATTGAACAGAATGGAAGCAGAATCTTCATGACTACCTTCTTCCTCATCTACCACTAAAGAGTAACACTGGCTAGTCATCCCTCCTACAATCCTCTGATTACATCAATCATTGAGCCAGCATAGGATAGTGGGAAGGACCATTTTTCCAACCATATGCCCATAGAGTATTGTCCAATAAGTAATTAGCCCTAAGTGCAATGACTCAAGAGTTTCATCCCTCTACAGAGAGCAAAATAAATCATTTTGATTATATTAAAATAAAGTTTGTGTACAAACAAATCCAATGCAGCCAAGATTAAAAGGGAAGCAGAAAACCAGGAAAAACATTTTTATATCCAACAGCTCTAATAAAGGCATTGTTTCTATAATATATAGAGAACTGACTTAAATTTACAAGAATACAAATTATTCTCCAATTGATAAATGGTCAAAGGATATGAACAGACAATTTTCATATAAAGAAATTAAAGCCATTTCTAGCCAAATGAGAAAATTCTCTAAAGCACTATTGAATAGATAGACAACTGTGAAGCACCTCTCACATTGGCTAAAATGATAGGAAAAGATAATGATAAATGTTGGAGGGGATATAGGAAAACTGGGACACTAATGCATTGTTAGTGGAGTTGTGAACTTATCCAATCATTTTGGAGAACAATTTGAAACTAGGCCCAAAGGGTTATCAAACTGTGCATATATTTTGACCAGCATTGTCTCTATTGGATATGAATTCAAAAGAGATCATTTAAAAAAGGGAAAAAGATCCACATGTTTCAAAATGTTTGTATCAACTTTTTTTCTAATGGCAAGGAACTGGAAACTGAGTGAATGCTTATCAGTGGGAGAATGGCTGACTAATTATGGTATATGAATTAATGGAATACTATTGTTCTATAAGAAATGTTCAGCAGGATTTTTTTCAGAATTAAGAGAACATTGTACACAGCAACAACAACATTACATGATGTGCAATTCTGATGGATTGACTCTTTTTAACAATGAGTTGACTCAGGCCAGTTCCAATAAACCTGTGATGGAGAATGGCACCTGCATACAGAAAGAGGACTATGAGGCCTGATTGTGGTTCACAACATGATATTTTCATCTTTTATTTTTGTTTGCTTGTTTTTCCCCTTTCCCCCCTTTTCCCCTGCTTTTTCTTATGCACCATAACAAATGTGGAAATATGTTTAGAAGAACTGTGCATATTTAACTTAGATTACTTGCTGTCTAGGGGAGGGAGTGGGGGGAAAGGAGAGAGAAGTTTGGAACACACTATTTTGCAAGGGTAAATGGTGAAAATTATTTTGCATGTATTTTGGAAAGAAAAAGCTATTCTTAAAAAAAAAAAAAGAAAATAGATGTCCTCTATATTTTACAGAAAGGGATGAGACAAGAACATCTGTTGAAACACAAATGAGTGGAGTGGAATATAACTTGAAGGGAGAAGAAAAGAAAAGGTTTAAAGGAACATGATATAGAGTCAATTAACATAAAGAAAATATTGTTCATAGAAGTAAATGTCAATAGAGACAAAATAGTATAAATTATTATAGAAAAATTTAGTGGACATGAAATTGCACAACATTTTATGACTTTTTCAAATAATGTTAAGTAGTACATGACTAGGAATAGAAAGAACAATAGAAATCACTTGGGGCAACATGAAAGAACAGAAGGAAATAAAATAAAGGGAACATATTTTATGCCTAACATTGCTAACTTCATAAAGAACTTGTCAAGACAGTGAAGTCACAACAGAAAAGTTGAATAGAGAGGAATAGAAGGAGTCATTAGAGTTATAAGAATAAAAAATAGATTAAGGAAGAATGTGGTAAACATAGAGAGATAGAAAGATAGATGGAAGTTGGATGCATTCCCCAAAATATCAGGAGTGAAACAAGGATGTCAATTATCACCACTATTATTCAACATTGTACTAGAAATGTTGATTTTAGCAATAAGAAAAGACAAAAAATTAAAGGAATTAGAATAGGCAATGAGGAGATAGAACTATCACTTTGCAGATGATAGCGTGACACACTTAGAGAATCTTAGAAAGTCATCCAAAAACCTACTGAAAACAATTCACAGCTTTAGCAAAGTTTCAGATTATTAAATCTACTGACAAAGCTCAGCAGCAAGAGATAGAAAGAGAAATTTCATTTAAAATTATTGTACACAAAATAAAATGCTTGGTCATGAGTTCTAATATAATAAAAATGACAATTCTGCCTAAATTGGTCTACTTGTTCAGTGCCGTACCAATCAAACTGCCAAAACATTATTTTATAAGAACCAGAAAAAATAGTAACAAAATTCATCTGGGAAGAACAAAAAGTCAAGAATATCAAGGCAATTAATGGTGAAAAAAAGCAAACAAAGCATAATGGCTTAGTACTACCAAACATAAAACCGTATTATAACGCAAAAGTCATCAAAACCATTTGGTACTGCCTAAGAAATAGAGTATTGGATCAGTGGAAGAGATTATATACACACTCAACAATAATCAAGGCCTATTGTAATCTAGTGTTTGATAAACCTCCAAATTCCAGTTTCTGGAATAAGAATTTATATTTTAACAAAAATTGCTACTAAAACTGGAAAATAATTTGTCAAATTCCACATAGATCTACATCTCATACCCATACAAAAATAAGGTCAACATGGGTACATTATTTGGGCAAAAAGGTTTATGTCTACCATAAACAAATTAGAATAGCAAGGCATAATTTTCCTATAAAAACTTTAGAGAAGGGAGTAATTTATAACAAAAAAGAAGTAGAGAACATTTTTAAAGGGAAAATGGACAACTATAATTATACTAAATTTTAAAAAATTTGCATAAACAAAACAGAAACAATATTAAAAGGGAAGTACAAAGCTGGGAAAGCATTTATAGCCAGGGTTTCTGATAAATATGATAAAGATAAAATATATAAAGACATGTCAAATTTAGGAGAATACACATTGTTCCCCAATTGATAAGTGGTCAAAGAATATGAAAAATTTTCAGATGATAAAATTAAAACCATCTATAGTTATATAAAAAAAATGTTCTAAATCACTATTATTAATTAGGGAATTGTAAACTACAATAACTCTGAGGTATCATTGGTTAAGATGACAGGATAAGGTAATGATAAATGTTGGAGGGGATGTGGGAAAATTCATACATTAATGTATTGTTGGTGGAATTGTGACATGATCCAACCATTCTGGAGAGCAATTTGGAACTATGCCCAAAAGGATATAAAACTGTATAAAACTGCAATGCCATTCATTACTGGGAATGTATCCCAAAGAAATCATAAAGCAGGTAAAAAAAAGCCACATGTGCAAAAAAAAAAATTGTCACAGCTTTTGTGGTATCAAAGAATTGGAAAATGAATAGATGTCCATTAATTGAGAAGTGGCTGAACAAATAATGGTATATAAAGGTAATGGAATATTATTGTTCTATAAAAATGATGAACAAGCTGACTTTAAAAAAGCCTGGAAAATTTAACACAAGACTGATGCTTAGTGAAGCAAGCAGAACTAGGAATATATTGTATACACTAACAGCTAGAATGTGTGACAATCAGCTATGAAAGACTTGATTCTTCTTGATGATTCAGTGATCCAAAGCAATTCCAAATAGGCTTTGGATAGAAAATGCCATCTGCCTCAGTAAACTAAATGTAAATCAGCATATGCTACGTATACTTTTTCCTGTTTTTTAATCTCTCTCATAGTTTTATACTTTTGTTCTGATTTTTCTCTCCCAAATGATTCATAAAGCAATATGTATTAAAAATAAATAAATTTCCTTGGGAAAAAAGGCTAGGTGGTTGTGATTCAAGAAAGGAGTTTCAGGATTCTACATCACAAAGGTTAAAAAAGAAGAAGAAATGAAATCAAAGACATATTTGCTTGGTGTGGTTGAGTAACATGTTTTGTTTTGATATCAAATATCAAATGATATTGAGTGAAAGATGAAGAGATTATGGGATCCCATAAGGTATCCCACACTGTATGTATTGTTCAATGAAAACTTACTTAAAGACTCTTTTCCAACAAATTATCTACCATTAATTTGACAAAATAATACAAAATTACTTCAAATGTACCATAAAAACGTTATTGCAAGATGGATCTCTGGTAAGAAATAAAATATAAGTAGGCATGATGTATGGTTCACCAAAAAATATTTGCTGCTACTTTGGATAATGCCCATCACGTAGAAATGTACTATAGTTTCTAAGCTCCTTCAAACATCTCTATTTGCAAATAATAGGTTAGTGACTGCATAAACCTATGAAATTTAGAAGTCTAATAATTGCAATTCATGATGACTTATTTCTTCAATTGGAAAACAAACAAGCATATGAAGAATCTCTATTTTGCCCATATAAGCTTTTAAATTTCTTTTCTAGATCCAATTTCATTGATGAGTTGCATTCTTAGAAATAAGCTAGTTATATATCCTCCTTAGGATTTCTGTTGGGGTATTACTGAGAACTTTGATAATGATTCTATAATGCCAAAACCTAGACCTCCAATAATGCTATTCTTCCTGAGAATATCAGTTAAAATTCAGCTAAAATTTAGTCATTCAGAGTAAAGTACTTTGAGAGAGAGAGAGGTGTTTTACTTAGGTATTATATTAAAAACAGTCAGTATACTACACACCTCTCAAATTGGCTAAGATGACAGGAAAAGATAATGACAAATGTTGGAGGGGATGTAGGAAAATTGGGACACTAATGCATTATAGGTGGAATTGTGAACAGATCCAACCATTAGGGAGAGCAATTTGGAACTATGTTCAAAAAGTTATCAAACTGTGCATACCCTTTGATCCAGTAGTGCTTCTGCTGGGCTTATATCCCAAAGAGATCTTAAAAGAGTGAAAGGGATCCCCATGTACAAAAATGTTTGTGGCAGCCTTTTTTGTAGTGGTAAGTGATATGAGCAGAATCAGGAGATCATTATACACAGCAACAAGAAGACAATATGATGATCAATTCTGATAGATGTGGCTCTCTTTAACAATGAGGAACAACAGTTCCAATTGTTTAATGATGAAGAAAGCCATCTATTCCTAGAGAAAGGACTGTGGAAACTGAATGTTGTTCCTAACATAGCATTTTCACACTTTTTGTTATTGCTTGCTTGCATTTTATTTTGCTTCTTTTCCTTTTTTTTAAATCGATGTAATTTGATTTTTCTTGTGCAGTATTATTGTATAAATATGTATGTATACATTAAATTTAACATATATTTCCACCATGTTTAACATATATTGGATTACTTGCCATCTAGAGGAGAGTATGGGGGAAGAGAGAGAAAATTGGAACACAAGATTTTGTAAAGGCTAATGTTGAAGATTTGTCCACGCTTATGTTTTGAAAAAAAAAAAAAAAGCTTTAAAAAAAAAAAAAAAACAATTGGTATATCCTCCCAGAAGAGTCAAGATAGCAAAGGGAAGGCAGGGACTCATTTGAGCTTTCACCAACACCCTTCCAAATACATTTTAAATAATGTGTCAAAAGCACCAGAACCCACAAAAGACTTATATGAAATAATTTCCCAGACCTAGACAAATTAGGTCATCAGGAAATATTTCTTACACCAGTGTAAGAGTGAAGTGCAGTCCAGCACAAACCATGTCCCATCAAACCAGCAGTAGACCTTAGGGGTGAATATCCTGAATCAAGGACATTGGTGACAGTTTCTGGATCTCTCAGCATACACCATAGTAAGAGAGTCAGATAGTTGGTCAGCAGGAGATCATAAAGGTCCCTTTGCTGGCATGGAGGGCTGGGCTCTGTTATATTGCCTATACCAGGATTGGGGTCACAGTCCTATGTCTCAGGCCCAGGAAGGAAAAGCACTAGCATATCAGAACTTCAAGCCACAAGGAAGCTGGAACTTTTGTTACAGTTCCAAAGTGGAAAAAAAAAATGTGGATAGTCTCTCATACACCAGAGCACAGAATAGGACAGTAGTAAATATACTTCTTAAATAAAACCACCTTGGAAATAAAAAAAAAATTTTACAGGTCTATAAAATTACCTTTGAAAACAAATGCACAAAAAAAGAAAAAGGAAAACGTTAATAAATATACAAAAACTTGAAGCTTGAGACAATGCACCCTTCAATCCAAAAGCAGAACCCAAGTTTAGCTAAAATTAAAACTCAAGAAATAGGCTGGGAAAGTGAACAAACAGCAGAAAAAATTCTGACTGCAGAAAGTCACTATAAGGATAGGAAACATCAAAACAACTTAGGAGAAAATAAGTCAAAACTCATAAATAGAAAGCCTCAAAGAAAAATATGAATCAGGTCATTGACAAGCACAAAAAGGATTTTAAAAATCAAATAAGACAGAAGAAAAATTGTCAAGAGAAATGAGAATTATACAAGAAAATCATCACTAAAGAATCAACAGCTTGGTAACAGAGACCCAAAAATGACTGAAGAAAGATATTAAGAGGATTCTGGGAAGATGGTGGAGTAGGTAAGAAAAAACTCTGCAGATTTTCCCCTGAAACAAAACAAAATTCTCTCAGGGCAAATATAAATTGGTGGAAAACAAATAAGAATTGGGGCAGAACAGTAGTCCTTTGGGGACAATGGATGTTCTGAAGAAAGACCTTAAGGGGTTTGGCGTCTATAAAGAGTAAAGATCTCCAGGCTAGTTCCACTGAGCCTTGGGACTAAGTTGACTTGGGAAGTATCTTCACCCAACCACGGGAACTTTCACCTTTCACAGACAATGTGGGGAATTGGGAAAGATTGAAGGAATTTCTGCTGAGATCAGTTGTTCTGTGGAGATCAGCCGTGCTGCTGAGATACTGTTCTGGGTGAGAAGGAACCAGCATACACACATAGAATGAGTGCAGAAGAAGAGCAGGAGGCACCATTCCCTCATCCCCCTACCACAGGACTAAAGATGATTACACTAACAATAAAGTAAAACAAAAAAGTTTAAAAGTCATAACGATGATCACTAGCTGTTATTAAAAAAAATGAGCTGGAAAAGGAGAAAGAATCTAATTATATAGTAATAGGGAAAGCTTAAATTCATCTTCAGAGGAAGATATTGAACTAAAAAAAAAAAGCCTCTGCTACCACAAATGATATTAAAAGGTTACCTG
The DNA here is from genome assembly GCF_902635505.1 of Sarcophilus harrisii. Lineage (NCBI taxonomy): Eukaryota > Metazoa > Chordata > Mammalia > Dasyuromorphia > Dasyuridae > Sarcophilus > Sarcophilus harrisii. The sequence goes on along the minus strand of NC_045431.1, from coordinate 137,451,274 downwards.
CCCAAAAAAGATTCATAGAAGAACTCAAAAATGACTTTAGAAATAGTTTGAGGAAAAACTAAAAAAGAAAAAGAAAAGATCATTCCAAGAAAAACACGAAAATAAAAGTCAACCAACTACAAAAGGAAATCAAGTCTTAAGGAAGAAAATGAATTTGAAAATTAGAATTAGGCAAGGGAAAGTCTGTGAAGTTATAAGAGGCTAATAAATAATAAAATAAAATATAAAGAATGTAAAAATGGAAATGAATGTGAGACACCTCAGAAGAGAAGCAACAAATCAAGAAGAGAAAACACAAAAATAATTGGGCTACCTGAACCCTATGACCAAGAAGAAAAGTAAAAAGAACCTAGATATAATAATATAAGAAATAATTAAAGATAACTGTCCCAAAATGATTAAAAAAAAAAAAAGGGAAAAGTAGAAATAGAAAAAAATCTCCTGATCACCACATGAAAGAGATTTTATAAGGAAAACATACAGGAACATCACTGTTAAATTTTGAAACCCACAGATCAATGAGAAAATTTTATAATCAACAAAAAAAAAAAAGGAAAAAAGTCAAATATGCTAGAATCATATAAGATCTATCAGTGGATACAATAAAAGGCTGCAGGTACTAACATCTTATATATTATTCATCAAAAGAACTAAAGTTGTGGCCAAAACTATTATTCCAGCAAAATTAAGTATGACACTTAATGAAAAAGATAAGTGGACATTCAATGAATTGGCTTATTTTCAGGATTTTGTTGCAAACAAACCTGTACTCAAAAAAAAAAAAAAGAATGACTTATGGGAGCCAATATCAAAGACTAGTTTCAAAGAACTCAGTAAGGACAAACTGTGTTTTATAAGTGGTAAAGTAAATCATAAGTCTAAGATTGTCATTAATAATTGGGTAGTTCAAAAGAAAGATTGGGGATGAATGGAGTATGATGTGATTCTCAAAAGCAAAACAATTTAGGAAAAGGTTAAAAAAGTAATTATGATATATGAATAAGATACAAGAACAAAAACTGACAGAGGAATTGGATAAGAGAGAACTGGTAGTTCTGCAATCCTCCTCACATCAGGAAAGAGTTAAAGAAGGAACACTATAGATACACATACAAAGACATGCATAAACACACACACAAACCCACCCAGAAGAGAAATAACACAAATCTATAAAGAAATAAGAGGGGGAAGTAATAGATTAAGATTAAACATAAAGGATGTGTTGATTAACGGAGTGGGATAAAGTGTAAAAATTAATAGGGAAGTGATAAAGATAGAGCAAATGGGGTGAAAAGATACAAGAGGGATCTCTGGTGCTGGGGTGTGGGGGAAAGTTAAGTAAATGTAAAGCAAATGGGGGGGGTCAAAATAAAGTAAAAGAGTTAGCAGACATACGAAATGAGATAGTGTATATGCATGTAGATGTATCTGCATATACATGAATGCACAAATACATGTGTCTATACATATTTATGTATATACATGTACATATATGTACATTCAAACATATACACATGTGTGTATGTGTGTGAGAATATAAATATATCTTTGCTTAACTGTAGCTTGTTTGGGGAAGATAGGGAGAAGAAAGAGGAAAACAAAATAAAGTAAAAAGGGCATAGCAGAAAACAAAAGAAAATCTCTGAAGAAGCAAAGTCGGACAGTTCTGTATACATTTGTTTTTATGTACACATTTTTGAAACAAATCTACTGTTACATAATTTGAATCCTCTCTTGTGTTCTGGTGTGTTTTTTAAATAAAAAAATTTAAAGGCACATCTTAAACACAGTTAAATGACAAAAGAGACAAAAATCAAGTGAAGAGAACATTTACTTGACAAGTAATGGGAAAATAAATATACAAAAATTCAGTGAAGAGAAGAACAGAATTGGGCCAAAAAAACAAACAAACAAACAAAAAAAAAAAAAACAGAATTGTGGTAGCTAGTTGGTGCAGTGGATAGAGCACCACCACTGAAGTCAAGAGTATCTGAGTTTAAATCTGGCCTCAGACACTTAATATTCCCTAACTGTGTGACTCTGGGCAAGTCACTTAACCCCAATTGCTTCAGGAAAAACAAACAAACAAACAAACAAAAACCAGAATTGATTAAAATGAAAGGAAATGCAAAAATCCTTTAAGGGGAAAAAAAACTCCTTAAAAGTAGAATTAGTTCAATGGAAAAGATGATAAGAAATCTCATAGAAGAAAATTATTCCTTAAAACATAGAATTGGCCAACTAGAAGCTCATAATTTTATGTGACATAAAGAAACAATTAAAAAAAATAAAAAGAATGAAAAAGGAGAAGAAACTGACATGGAAAATAGATTCAGGAAAAATAATTTAAGAATTCCTGGAGTATCTGAAAATCATTATTAAAAAAAAAAAACAGCCTAGACATCATCTTTTAAAAAATTATTAAGGAAAACTTTAACATTCTAGAACAGGAGAATAAAATAGAAATTGAAAGAATTCACCAATCACTTTGTAAAAGACACTTTCAAATGGAAAATTTTAGGATTATTATGCTCAAATTCCAGAGTTCCCAAGAAAAGAAAAAATATTGCAAGCAGCCAGAAAGAAAAAAATTCAAGTGTCATGGAGACAGAATGACCCAAGATTTTGCACTTTCTACATTAAAAATATGAGTGTTTGGAATATGCTGTTTCCTAAGGCAAATAATCTAGCTTTATAACCAAAAATCACCTATCTAGTTAATTTTTTTATTAATTAAACAATTTTTCTTCTTTTTTATCATTATATCTTTTATTTACAAAACATATGTATAAACTTTTTAAACACTGACCCTTGCAAAGCCACCTGTTACAAATTTTCCCCTCCTTTCCCCCAGACACTCCCCTAGATGGCACATAATCCAATATATGTTAAATATGTTTAAATATATGTTAAACCTAATATATGTATACATATTTATACAGTTATCTTGATGCACAAGAAAAATCAGATCTAGAAAGAAAAACAAACAAACCTGAGAAGAAAAACAAAAATGCAAGCAAACAATAACAGAAAGAGTGAAAATGCTGTGCTGTGGTCCACACTCAGTTTCCATAGTCCTCTATGTGGGTGTAGATGGCTCTCTTCTGGACAATTATTGGACAATTAGAACTGGTTTGAATCATTCCATTGTTGAGAGAGCCATGTCCATCAGAATTAATTATCATATAATCTTCTTGTTTCCATGTATAATGATCTCCTCGTTCTGCTCATTTCACTTAGCATCAGTTCATGTAAGTCTTTTCTGAAATCATCCTGTTGGTCATTTCTTACAGAACAATAATATTCCATAACATTCATATACCATAATTTATTCAGCCATTCTCCAATTGATGGGCATCCATTCAGTGTCCAATTTCTAGCCACTGCAAAAAGAGCTGTCACAAACATTTTTGCACATGTGGGTCCCTTTCCCTGTTTTAAGATCTCTGCAGGCTTATAAGCCCAGTAGTAACACTGCTGGGTCAAAGGGTATGCACAGTTTGATAACTTTTTGAGCATAGTTCCAAATTGCTCTCCAGAATGGTTGAATTCATTCACAGTTCCACCAACAATATAGTCCCAGTTTTCCCATATCTCCTCCAACATCTGCCACTATCTTTTCCTGTCATCTTAGTCAATTTGATAGGTATGTAGAGTTGTATTAATTTGCATTTCTCTGATCAATAGTGATTTGGAGCATCTTTTCATATGACTAGAAATAGTTTCACTTTCTTTGACTGAAAATTATCTGTTCATATCCTTTGACCATTTATTAATTCCTACCTAGTTAATTTAAGTATTATCTTTTAAGAGGAAAAAATGGTTGTTTGATGAAAGAGAGGACTTTCAAGCATTCATGATGAAAAAACTAGAGATGAATAGAAAATTTGATTTTCAAATACAAGACATAAGAAAATCATAAAAAGGTAAACAGAAAAGGGAAATATGGATACAATTAAGTTAAATTGTTTATATTCTTACAAGAGAAAATAATACTTGCAATCTCTAAAAACTTTTTTATTAGGACAGAAGGATTATACATAGACAAAGGACATGGATGTGAGTTGAACATGATAGGATGATTATCTAAACAAAATTAAGGAGTGAGAAAGAAGAAGACATTGGGAGAAAAGCAGAAAAAGTAGGATGGAATAAATTATCTGACATAAAAGAGAGTTTTAAATGGAAGGGATAGAAGGAGACTGTGTGAAACCTATTTTCATTAGAATTGGCTCAAAGAGGAAATACCATATATATTCAGTTGATTTAGAAATCTATTTTGACATACAGGAAAGCAGAAGGGGAAGGAAATGAGAGAATGAGGATGCGGACAGAAAGGACAAATTGGAAATGGTAAAAGTCAGAAGTAAATCATTTTCAGAATGAACAAAGTAAAAAGCAACTAAGATAAATGAGGAAATTAAAATGCAGGGAAGTATGGAGTAATCATTACTGTGAAAAAAATTAAAGAAGTTTCTCTGAAAAAGACATTATTTCTAGAATAAATAGAAAAATGGAGTAAAATGTATATAAATAAGAGCCATTCCTCAAATGATAGATGGTCAAAGGATATGAACAATTAGTTTTCAGATGAAGTAACTAAAGCTTTCCACAGTCCTATGGGGGAAAAAAATCTTCTAAGTCACTACTGATTAGAGAAATGAAATTTAAAACAACTCCGAACCACCACTCCATACTTATTAGATTGGCTAATATGACAGAAAAGGAAAATGACAAATATTGGAAAGGATGTGAGAAAATGAAGACACTAATGATGCACTCTTGTAAAGCTGTATACTGATTCAGCCATTCGAGAGCAACTTGGAACTACATCCAAAGAGCTATAAAATCATGTATATATTTTGACCAGGCATGTATGTATTTGACCAGGTAGGCCAATATTCCAAATAGATTACAAAAATAAAGAAAGAAAAAGACCTATAAGTAGAAATTTATTTATAATAGTTCTTTTAATGCTGGTAAATAATTAGAAATTGAGAGAATATCCATCAATTGAGGAACAACTAAACAAATTGCATAACACTATGATGGAATACTATTGTGTTATAAGAAATAATGAGCTAAATGCTTTTAGAAAAAAAAGTTGGACTTATATGAATTGATTCAAAGTGAAATGATCAAAACTAGAACACTGTACACCATAACAACAATATTGTATGAAGATCAACTGTGAACAATTATATGAGAAATAACTATTCTCAGCAAAATGATGATCTAAGACACTTCTGAAGAACTTATGATAAAAAGTGCTGTTCATTTCCAAAGAAAGAAATAGTATAATCTGAATGCAAATTGAAGCATATTTTTTTTTTAAAATTCTTGTTTCTTTGTCTGTTTTCTTTTATACCTTGACTTACATGGAAGTTTTGTGTATTTTGTATGGCATGTATAATCTATGTCAAATTGCTTGCCTTCTCAATGGGAGGGAGAGGGTAAAGAGGTAGAGACAATTTGTAATTCAAAAATTGAAAACAAAAAATGTTAAATTAGTTTTACATATTATTGGAGGTGATAAAATATTAAATTTAAAATAAACTCCTTAAAGTTGCAAAAAAACATACAACAGTTGGTCTAAAATATATTTCCAAAGGTCTATGACACAGTATGTCACCAAAGCACACATGGGAAAGTGGACTCTCTTTAAAAGTACATTTCATAAGGAGATAATTACCAGTTTCTAATTTCTATGAGTCATTTTCTCCTGTTTGTGAGGAGTTCAAGAAGATCCCTCAAGTATGGGATACTAAGTTTGTGGCAGTCATGAGTCCAGTTTTTCACCAAGCTAACAGCTGATCTAGAATACTATCTCGGAAACCAGTAGTAGGAAGATAAGAAATCCAACATCCTCTGGAATCAAGTGTGTATGTAGGTGAGAAGAGGCAAAGGGGCAGAGATTTGGTCAAAGATGAAGATGAGACTTCTCCATTTAACCCCTTCTCATTGATGTTCTGGAAAGACAATCACTCTAATTTCTGGAATCTTCTCATTCTAACTTTTATGTTTTTATCCTTGACTCAGACAGTGTACAAAAATAACTCAGTAAAACTCTTTTTCCTGGTTTATTTTATTTCTTGCTATGGTTTTCAAATATTTTTTGTATTTATTCCAAGGTCTATAAGTGATTGATTAATTGAGTTACATTCTCATCCATTTAAGGTACCAAGGCTTATTTGATCATTATATTATTTTTTTTTGTTTGTTTTGGAATATGACATGCAGTTGAAAAGCGAATCCTTAGAATTATGGTTTATTTTTACACATGCAACTTGTAGAGAATAGTGTAATTGCCTGGGCCAAGAACTAAAAAAATGAGTAAGGCAAAAATATTCTTACAAAACATTGAAAACATATATGGTATGCTTTATGAACATAATAGTATCCCTGGAGTTTCAAAATGAATGTTGTTCCAAAAATGTTATGCAGCTGTGTGTCACAGAGAATAAAACAGTTTCCAGAGAATTAAAGCTATGAGTTCTCCAAATAAGGATAGAGAGATCTATGACTGGAATGAGTAAGCTACAGTGTATACAAAGGGAAACTGTACAAAAAAAAAAAAAAAATCAGAGAAAAGAAAAGAAAGACTATGACATAAATAATTTCAATAATAATAGGTGGTGTTTGTGTCCTGCTAACTTCGTGCAAGACAATACACTAAATGCTTTACAAATATTTTGTTTGGTCCTCACACAATCCTGTGAGGGAGGGGCACAAGATTGGCAAGGTAACAAGTGCTTCCTTGTTATTTATGCAGTGTCAGTGGATCTAGAGAAACCATCTAGAATGTGATCTTTTTGCGAATTTGTGAGAAAAAGATAGGCAAGAGCATACAACATAAAAAGACATGGATAGACTCTGATTTGCATAACTAGATGGTATCTTCACATTGATAAAGTCAGATTCATTGAATCTGTGTGGAAAAAGGATGTGGGCTTATCTTGTAGTGAGAATGAATACTTGACTGGTATACAAGTACCTAACTATTAAGTAAGTAAGAGAAAAGGCCTTTGGTGCTTTTGTGAGGAACTGCTATGGCATACTTACAAGAAAAAAATGTATATGAATCTAGCTGCATAAGAAGGTAAAAAAGGATTGTGCCCTGCTTTATTAGAAAAAACATACTAATGAAATAATGAATCTTTGGAAGTTTCAGAATATAAATATATAAACCTATTCATTGAATTTGCCTTCTATGCCAATTTTCTAAATGAATGATGATCCCCAAAGAAATCAGGGCACACTACCACTTAACAAATTTTAAATTACTTTTTTTTTTTTAATTTGACAGTTGAGGAAGTAGTCTATTAAACTTCTCTGTAAGTGGAGAATAAAGCAAATGTGTTGTCATGTCTGAGTGCACATACTGTCTAAAATATTTGCTTTATCATTCTTGTCTTTGTTTTTCTTTTCCTATGTTTGCTGAAATTGTTTAAAGAAATGGAGTTGATGCATTTTTTTTCCTTCAAAAGCAGTCAAAGTAGGAGATGTTTTTCCCCTCAAAGCAATAGAACGGCAACAAGATAATGAAACATAAATAATCAAATGTAAACAGAATGTTACATAAAGTCTGCAGAGAGTGGCAGATGCTGTTCATTTTGTAGTCCCCTGGCATCAGATTAAAATAATTTTTCTTATCTGGATGAGGCAAAAGGCCCTTATGAACATTTATCATACTCAAGTGAAATATCTTCTAGTATTAAACATGCTTTCCCTTGCAGGATGCCTGAGGCTCTAGCTTGTTTTGTTTCCCTGATCTCAAAAATGCTCAATAAGTCTCTTTATGAATGTACATTTTGGGAGATCTTCCAAGGCCTGGCTCAATCAGTAAGCAGCCATCTCTATCGGAAATATAGTACTGAACTTAAGAAATATGTTCTCTTGTAAGGTTGAATTTTGTTCCTCTATTAATTAAACTTTTAGTTGCTCTGTTTTGCCTGCAATTTGATTTCCATCAGAGGGAGAAAATATAGAAAGGTTAAATAAATATTTCTTACTATTATTCTTTTTGAATACAGGAATCCTAAGGTATGATGACAATTTCTCTGCTTTAAATTAACCAAATCAAATTAATACATTATGGAAAGAATTATATCTACATATCTATATCTCTTTTTCCCTCCAGAAATGAGTCAGCTGACTAAAATAGTGCATAGGGAAATCCCATTACCTTTATTTTCAAAGCAATTTAGCTGGTGAAAACCTGAGCCACAGACACTAATCTAGTAAAGCATTAATCTCTTTATTCAGCTATCATTGAAATAATGAATACTGACTATTACTCAGTCTTCCTTAATGAGAAGCGTGGGAGAGATTTAAAGGAGAAAAAAATTCTTCATCAAGTTAGCAACAAATCTACAGAATTCCATTTTTCTACAATACAGTGAAACCAAATGTTTAAGCTTCATGCTTCCATGGAGTTTCATGCTTTGATGTAGGTGAATGTGAAAATCAAATGTGTGCATAATAAGCTTACACAGAGAGAATTGATTATTTTGTGACTAAGTATATCTTACAGTACAAAAATAAAAATTTCACATAAACTAAAGATATGACAATTCTAAAGATCTTGTGGAAAATTAATATTGTCTAGCAAATACATACCCTCTGGATTTTACAGAAAAATTAAAGGAATAATTGACATTTGACACTAAGTACAGCTCAACCAGAGAATACAGGTTATGGGATTAAACAGATGGAACAAAAGATGGAGTAACTAGGCCTTCAAGCAGAATTAGAAGATTAAAGCAAAGGCCAGGTTACAGCAATTAGACCAGGAAGTACAACAACTCAGGCAAAAAACTGAGGTAGAAGACAGAGAAAGGATTAGATTAAAACGGAGAAGAAAGCCAGAGCCCTGGCTTCAGATTGAGTCGGAGAAGAGACAGGAGATTGCTTTTCAAAGACCAACTGTTTTTCCTATTGAGCTCAGAAAAAAAAAAAAAAAAAAAAAAAAAAAACTATTCTCGCACAGCTTTCCAGGAAGAGTTAATGAAGGCAGCTGCTGAAGAGGAAGATACAATGCCCTGGTATGGCTATTAATATGAACAGTATTCTATTGGTTCTGCTAATTTTAGTCTTTATCAATCCATTTAAGTTTTTATAGTATTTTTCTGAAATCATACTGCTAATCATTTCTTATACTACAATAATATTCTATAATGATCATATGACACAACTTATACAGCTATTTTCCAAATGATGAGAATCCCTTCAATTATAAATTCTTTGCCAACAAAAAAGAAGTGTTATAAAATGCCCTTTTATGAAGAGATCATTTCACTTTAAAATTTTTAAAACATCTTTTGAATACAGAACTAATAGTGCTATTGATGGGTCAAAGAGTATGCACAATTTTATAGCCTTTGGTGCCTAATTTCTAAAATGGTTGGATCAGTTCACAACTCCATCAACAATGTGCATTAATGTCCCAATTTTCCCATACCTTCTCCAACATTTATTATATTACTTTTCTGTCAAATTAATCAATCTGAAGTAGTACCTCAGAGTTATTTTAATTTGAATTTCTTGGACAAATAATGTACAAAAAGCTAATGAAGAGAATACCCTGAATATCAGAATCAGCCAAATGAAAAGAGAGCCATAAAATTCATTGAAGAAAATAAATCTCCTTACACGGTAGAATTGGACAAATAGAAAAATAGATTACAAAGGCTCACTGAAGAAAATGATTGCTTAAAAATTAGAATTGAGCAAATGAAAATTATTGACTTTTTGAAAAATCAAAAAACAATAAATCAAAACCTAAAGAATGAAAAAATAAAATACTATATATCTTATTGGAAAAATTGACTTGGAAAATAGACTCAGGAAAGATAATTTTTTAAATTATTAGACTATCTGAAAGCCATGATCAAAAAAAGAGCCTAGACATCATCTTTCCAAAAATTATCAAGGAAAATAGATATTGAAAAAAAAAATAACTGATCATTTTTTGAACAAGCCCCCAGAATGAAAACTCCCAGGAATATTAAAGCCAAATTCCAGAGTTCCCAGATCAAGGAGAAAATATCATAAGCAGTCATAAACAAGAAATCCAGATGTCATGGAGCCATAGTCTGGAAAACAGAAGATTTAGCAGCTTCTACATGAAAAATCTGAGAGCTTGAGGTATGATATTTCAGAAGACAGGATAGGTAGGATTATAACCAAGTATCAACTACCTGGCAAAACTGAGTATAATCCTTCAAGAGAAAAAAATAAATGAATAAGCAATGAAAGAGAGGGTTTTTAAGTATTAGTGGTGAAAAGACCAAAGTAGAATAGAAAATTGACTCAAATACAAGATTCAAGAAAAGCATAAAAAAGTAAATAAGAAAGGAAAATCACAAGAGACTTAATAAGGTTGTAATGTTTCCATTTTTACATGGGAATTTTCTCCTTATTAGGGCAGAGGTTTGAGTTGAATATAAAGGAATAACATTTAAAAATAAAATTAAAGAGTAAGAAAGGAATGTAATGGGGAAAAAGAGAAAGGAAGACGTTGAATGAGGTAAATTATCTTACATAAAAAAGACAAAAAAAAGTGGAGGGGAACAGAAAGAAGTAAGGGATAGTGAATGCATTGTATTCTTATCAGAATTGACTCAAAGAGCGAATAACATACACACTCAATTAGACATATCAATCTAATTTACCCTACAGAAAACTAGGAGGGAAAGGGAAGAAGAGAAGGAAAGAAATGAGAGAAGGGATGACAAATTGAGGGAAGTTATAGAATAAAAACACTTTTGAGGAGGCATAGGATGAAAGGAGAAAGAGAATAGAATATATGGGGTGTGAGCAATAGGATGGAGGAAAATATGGTTAGCAAAAGTAACTGAAACAAATTTTGAACCATGTTTTCCCAATGAAGGCCTCATTTTTCAAATATAAAGAGAACTGGGTTGAATTTGTAAGAATGGGAGCCATTCTGCTGTCATTAAATGATTGAAAGATATGAATGGTTTTCAGATGAAGTAATTGGGACTATTTGTGGCTATATGAAGGAATGATTTAACTCACTATTGATGGGATAAATACAAATTAGAACAATTCTGAGGTACTAGCTAATATATATTATATTGATTAGTGGTACATAAAAGGGAAAATGACAAATGCTGGAGGGATTTGGGGAAAATGAGACATTAATTCATTATTGGTGGGGATATGGACTGATAAGATCATTCTGTGGTGCAGTTTGGTATAAGGCTATTAAATCATGCATACTTAGCAAAGTTGCTATAGGAGCTATATCCCAAAAGAAATAAAAATACAAAAAGCAAAAGAGTCAATGTACAAAAATGTTTATAGGAGTATTTTTCTGGTTGCAGAGAGGGAATGTCCATTAATTGGGAAATGGCTGAACAAACTGTGGTGTATGGTTATGATGAAATATAGTTGTACTATAGAAAAAGATGATCTTTCAAAAAAATTTAGAAAAAAACTATAGGAGCTAAGACAAAGTGAAATGTACTTTCTACAAAGTAACAGCAATATTATAAGATGCTAAGTTATGAATGGCTTGACTTCTTGGCAGTGCAGTGATTTAAGATAACTCAAATGGAATTAAGATGAAAAATGCTGCCAGTACCAGAAAAGGAACTGATGGTATCTGAATATAAATTGAAACATATTTTTAAAAAACTTTATTTTTCTTAAGAATTTTTTTCTGTTTTTTTTTACAAAATGACTATATTTTGATAATGTAGACTATATAGAGTTGCTTATCTTCTTCATAAGGAGTGTGTGTGTGTGTGTGTGGAGAGAAAGAGAGAGAGAGAGAGAGAGAGAGAGAGAGAGAGGAAAGAAGAGAATTTGGAAATCAAAGTTTTATAACCAAATGTTAAAAAATGTTTTTGTATATAATTAGGAAAAATAAAATATCAAGAAAAAGTGTTTTCTAACTGTGTTCATATAGTTTCTGGGTTTGCCTGCCAGGTAGACTCATAAGTATATTATATAGACTAGGTTTATTTTAAATAAAATTGTTTTTAGTTTTTGCTGTTGGACTTTGGTGGTAATATATAGAAATGATTTGATTTTATGAGGATCTACATTATATCCTGTAACTTTGCTAAAGTCATTAATTATTTCAAGTAGTTTAATCAGAACAACAGGAAAAAACCATGGAAGAAAGGAAAAAAAAAAAAAAGTAATTGTAATGCCAAAGGTCACTTTTAATGGGGTGACCAGTTCCTCCATTTGTCCTATTTCGTATTCTGCCTTAAGGTTATGACCATCCCCTCTTAATGGTTGAAGATAAAGGTGTTATAGACATTCCTTAATGTCATTAGAATATCAGTAACCTCCATCTATGAGGCTATCCCCACCTAGGTCTCTGCATTATGTCATTGTTCTTATTATTCCATAAAAGGCTTGCTGTCCTGATACTCTGGGATAGACTCTTTGAGATGATAGTCTCCTCTTGCCCTGGGATCCATTGGTCCCAGTATTTCTCTCCAGTTAATAAACTATTGAATTGGTCTCTAATCTCTGTCTTGCTCAGTTTCTTTTGGCATTACAAAATGAACATAGCATGTGCTGATTTGCATTCAATCTTTAAAGTTCTTTTTTCTGGATGCAGATAGAATTTTTTGTCCATATTCTACTGGAATTATGTTGGATCACTGAACCACTGAGAAGAACCAAGTTTTTCATAGTTGATTGTAGCACATTCTTACTGTTTTTGAATACAATGTATTCATGAATCTACTTGTTGTGTTAGAATCAGTTTATACAAATTATTCCAGGCCTTTCTAAAATCAGCTTGTTCATTATTTCTTATACAACAATAATAATTCATTATCTTCATATGCTACAATGTATTCAGCCATTCTTCAACTGATGGGTATCTACTCATTTTTCCAATTCTTTACTACCACAAAAAGAGCTACTACAAACATTTTTGCCCATGTGGGTCCTTTTTTCTCCTTTATGATTTCCTTGGGTACAAATCCAGTAGGCACATTGCTAGGTGAAAAAGTATGCACAATTTTATAGCCCTTTGGGGAGAGTTCCAAATTGTTCTGGAGAACAGCTGGATTATTTTAACAACTCCATCAACAATGCATTAGTGTCTCAGTTTTCCTACATGCCTTCCAACATTTATCATTATCTTTTCCAGTCACCTTACCTAATCACAGAGGTGTGAGGTGGTACCTCAGGATTGTTTTAATTTGTAGTTCTCTAATCAATAGTGATTTAGAGCATTTTGCAAATGACTATAGAGAGCTTTAATTTTGTCATCTGAAAATTGTCTGTTCATTGCCTTTGACTATTTATAAATTGAGGAATGATTTGCATTCTTATAAATTTGACATAGTTCTTCATATATTTTAGAAATGAGACCTTACACTGGCTGTAAAATTTTTTTCCCAGCTTTATACTTCCTTTAATCTTGTTTTTGTTGGTTTTATTTGTGCAAATGTTTTTTTTTTTTTTTAATTTAATGTAATCAAAGTTGTCCATTTTGCCTTTTGTAATAGTCTCTAGTTCTTCTTTGGTCATAAATTCATCTCTTTTCCAAAGATCTGATAAATAAATTATTCCATGCCCTCCTAATTTGCTTATGGTATCACCCTTTATGACTAATCATGTACCCATTTTGACCTTATTTTGGTATGCTATGGTATGAAATGTAGGTCTATGCTGTGTTTCTGACATATTATTTTCTAGTTTTCCCAGCAATTTTTATGGAATAATAAATTCTTATTTCAGAAGTTGGTATTTGGGGGTTTATCAAATACCAGATTGCTACAGGCCTTGATTAATATGTCTTGTGTATACCTCTTCCACTAATCCATCACTCTATTTCTTAGCCGGTACCATATAATTTTGATGATTCCTCCTTTATAATAGAGTTTTAGGTCTGATACTCCTAGCCCACCATTCTTTTATTTTTTTCATTCATTCCCTTAATATTTTTGACCTTTAGTTTTCCAGATGAATTTTGTTATTTTTTTTTTCCTAACTCTATAAACATTTTTTGGTTGTTTGTTTGGTGTGATAGTGAACAAGTAGACCAATTTAGGTAGAAATGTTATTTTTATTATATTAGCTCAGCTTACCCATGTGCACTTGATACTTTTCCAGTTGTTTAGATCTGAAAGTGTTTATGTGAAAAAGTGTTTTTTTTTTTAATTTTGTTCACTGAATTTGTCTTGGCAGGTAGACATCAAAATTATGTAGTTATTTTATTACAGTTATTTAAATGGGATTTTTCTTTCTATCAGTGCTGCTAGTTTTAAGCTTTAAAGTTAAGTTGGAATCTTCCATGGCTACAGGTAAAGTAGCTTCTGTGCTCTACTTCAAAATCTTATTGCATTGAAATTACAGGCATCAGGCATGAAGAATACTTGAGAGGTTTCACAAATTCCTTTCTCTACATTCTTTGTTCATCCTTTTTTTTTTTTTTTTTTTTTTTTTTTTTTTTTTTTTTTTTTTTTTAGTAACTGTGTGTATAGAACTGAAAGATATACTACTTAGCTTAAAATAGGCAACTGTCTAGAATAATTAAGGAGAATAATTCTGTTAAGGTTGTCACAAAAGTTATTCCAAATGTTTTAAGACATTTCATATTCTCTTGGGTAAAAGAGAAGACCTCCCAAAATTCTACCTGCATTCATGGTCTTATTCTGTATCATCAGAAGCTTGTGATTTACACATATATAGCATATGTGTCATATAACATAACATTTATATCACCTTTACTCATATCTTTCCTATTTAGTATCATTTTGACACCTATATCATGATGGATATTAATTAGAAATATTCTCATATGTAGTCCTCATAATAATCCAATAGAGAGCGTAAGAAATACTAACTCTGGTAGTCATAGTCAGAGAGGCAACCAAAATACAATAAGAGTTTCCTGAAACTTCATACAATGTGATTCTAAGCCTAAATCCAAGATTAGGGTTTTATTAGGCCCTCCTAATTTAGAGCCACAAAATTTTTCATTTCACACTAAAGTTGCAATGACTTTTTTCCTTATATACATATTGTGCTCTGGATCTGGTTTTCCAAACCAGATTCTCCAGGCTTTTATTTGCTGTTCTCCAAGTATTTCTAAGGATTTCCACAAATATTTGGGGATTTCGTGTGATTTCATTTTTATCTCTTTTGGTAGCAGTGAGATGAAGGCAAAATGGTGGGCAGATACAACATATTAACTAAGTAAATCAGAAATTGAGTCAGATTTAGGAGAAGTGTAACTGCAAAATTTACCCTCTCTGAATTTCTAACAATACTTTATACCTTTCTAACAAAGCTAATTATTTCCTTGGATCATAGATATCCCCTACTAGATATTTTATCTCCTCTTCTAGTTTATAATATTCTTCTAGTTGAGAAACCTAAGGTACTCATTAAAAAGTTTATAAAAATAAATACAGAAATATAACCCTTTCATTTCACTTGCTAAATATTAGTTTTTTTGCAAGCTTTTTCTGTATTCCATTTTTAGCTAACGCTAAAGACAGAGTAGAGAGGAATCATGTTTAGTAGAGGCAATGATAGAGAGCTGACCTTTCAACTAGGAAGACATGGATTCATATCTTCCCTCTGAACTTATCCTGTTATTTTCTACAGGTAACTTCCTTTAACAATAAATTTCTGAGATGATATTTTGTATTAGTAGCGAGAGTTCATTTACTGAGAGTTGCCTTAATTAATACCTATACTTTCTCTCATCTCTTAAATGTCATCCCTTATTTTCTTCCTTTATTTCCCCATCAAAAATTAAGTTTTTTTAAAATTTCCTCAGAATTTCCAGAGGATTCTCTATCTTTCCATGGGACAATAATTGTATCTTATCTTCTCTTTCACATCATAGTTAATGTGTATGTGTTTTATCACTGTACTAACTAAGTTACAGAACAAAGGCTGTATCTAATATCTCTCTCTGTTTCTGGCTCTCTCTCTCTATATCTGCCTCTGTCTTTCTGTCTATCTGTCTATCTCTCCTCTCTTTCACATACACATACACACACAGAATTCAAAGGCATATATTGTTGCCTTTATTGATTTCTATCAATGTTAATAATATGCTAAACTAATTCATAATTTTAGACTTTACTTCCAAGGTGACAGTAACACCAACAAATGCATTATATATGAATTTGTTTGAGGATTTTTTTAGTTTGATTAATGTTTTGATGGAAAAGCTCATAGTTTTCCACCATCTTTTATGTCATATGCATATGCTGTTAATAACTTATGAGTCTGAAAAGGCATGTGTACAAATGGGATTTATTGTAGCTGAACTTGATGAAAGACCAAAAGTAAATAATGGATTTATATATTCATCTTTGATTCTTCAAGTTCTTATAAGAACTTCTTGCTGGGTCATTTATTGTCAAGTAACATTTTAATTTATAATTGGTAAAAGCAAATGTTGAATAGAGGAAAATATGTTTTAATAGGAGAATTAGTAAAACAAAATTGCTAACATATACTTATTGAGCCAAAGTAAATATACTTTTGTCTAATATTAAGCACTTAATTATGAGAAAACAGTTCATTAGTTGCATCTCTGAATTTAATAGAATATTTAATGAATGGTAATTTAAAGTGAATTGGTACATTTAGTATGGCTTAATAAATTATTAAACATAGCAATGTAATAGTGGAAAATATAGTTAAATTGATATTCAATCAAAATATAATCTTAATATTTATTGAGGTAGGTTTAATAATAATCAAGGTACACTTAATTGAGAGTCAACCACAGACTCAGAATTAGCAAGTCCTCATGTATTTAAATGTTACTTGTTCTATATCAGTCTGTGTGATCTGACATAAGCAAGTTAATATCCCAATATATCTCTAAATGTCTCTGAAAACCCAAGGCTTATCTTTGTTGGTAGAGGGAATATTTTTCATTGACTTGTTTCAAGTTTCAGCTAAAATTTCACCTCATGCAAGAGACTTTTCCTAATCTTCTTTAATCTTTAGTTCTTTTTCTCAGAGACTATCTCCAATTTATCTTAAATATATTTTGTTTATATATAATTGTTTATATGTCCCCCCCTCCCCCTTAAATTATAAGCTCCTTGAGATGAGGAACTGTTTTTATTTGTTTTTTTCCCCTTATACTCTCAACATTTAATCCAGTACTTGGAACATAGTAGATATTAGGAGTCTAAACAGGTGTCTTCCCTCTGGGCAGTGGTTCTCCCACTTCCTGCTACCACCTCTAGCCACTATCCTGAAGTGAGAAGACCTTAGACCATGGGTATGCTAGTGCTTTGAATCTTCTATCTCTTGGGTTTACTATGTCCCCTGTAGAGAAAGCTGCTAAAGGTGGTTGGGAAGTTGCTCCAAAGAAACAAATTTCATCTCTATCAGAACAATTCATTTTCTGCCTCCTACAGCCAGTCTAGTCTCCTAACTAGGATATGAAGAACCTCCAGGACAAAAAAAAGAGGACCCTCCCTTTGATGTCAAGTATTCCTCCTTCTATCATACCTGTTTTTTGAGGGTAGAAGAATGGCACACTGGACTGAATGATGAACATGTTTTTAGCTTGTCATACTGTTCATATAATAAACGCTAAGCTCCTATAGATCATAATCTTAACACCACTCCACACTCTCTACCACCTGATTCTTCACTCCCATATCACTCAGTTTTCCTACTCCA
The DNA here is from genome assembly GCF_902635505.1 of Sarcophilus harrisii. NCBI lineage: Eukaryota > Metazoa > Chordata > Mammalia > Dasyuromorphia > Dasyuridae > Sarcophilus > Sarcophilus harrisii. Next base: position 137,433,613 of record NC_045431.1, on the reverse strand, counting down.
AAATCTTCCTAGTCATTCCATTTTGCCCTATTGGCTATGTTGTAGACAACAAACTTTCCTTCATTTTTCCTTTCCACTCCTTCCATCTATACTTCTTACTGAAATCTGATTCCCCTCTGATGACACACTTTACAAAATTGGCTATACCTTTACTCATTCTCCTTGGATCACTGATCAAGGCATTAAAATAAGGACATCCTTGCTACCCACTGACATTTCTACATTCTCCCCACCCCCCATGTCCATCATTCAGTGATATCTTTTCCTTTGAGTTTCATGAGATACATACGATCTAATCAAAATCATGATAGCTGTTGGCTTCAAATCCCAAAGATCACTTCCCTTCTTTTCTCAATGAGTTTGAAAACTGGATTACAATTTTTCTGTCCTACTTACCTCTTCTCCTTATACTAGAGGACTTCACCTACATGCTGGTTTATCCTCAAATATTAATATTCTCCTCTCATGAACTGTTCCTTCACCCTGTCTCAGTCACATACAGAAATGGTCCAACCCTGCCATCACGTACAATGTTTCATTTCAGTGTTCAAGAATTTCTATACATATGCTGCTAAATGAAGGTGGAGTAAATTAGGCAACCTTTCTGACTGGGTCCATATTTATGTTATATAACCTTACTTGGGTTGCTCCTGTTATGAAATCATATTTATATTTCCTTTACCCTCACTATCCTGCTTTCCACAGTGACTTTTCCAAACCTCATCTCTCCTTAAATTGTCCATGACATTTTCTTCTTACTCTTTCAGCTGAAAGCCTCACCTTATATTTCAGAGAAAAAAAGAGGCCATTCAGCATTAACTACCTCATCTCTTATCATTCAGATAGATTCTAGCACTAAATTTTACTCCATTCTTTCTTCACATAAGGAAGGAACCTTATTCCTTACTTGGGCAGACTTCTCTAGATATGCAATTTTGTCTCCTTTCATGTTCTTCCTCATATCTTATAATCTGGCTTCAGACCTTGTCTTTCCATTGAAATTGCTATCTCAAAAATTTTAATGATCTTTCATTTGCTAAATTCAACTGTCTTTTCTTAATCCATTTTCTTCTTTGATTATTCTGTGGTATATGATATATTTTGATCACTCCTCCTTTATACTCTCTTTTGTCTATGTTTCCAGGATTCCAATCTTTCCTGCATTTCTCTCTACTTAATGCTTTTTCTATCTTCTTTGCTGGATGTTTCTCAGATCATGAACCCTAACATTAGTCCTTATAGACCTCCATATACAGTCCTTTCCTGACCTTTCTTGTATTCTCCTTCTGTATTACTTCTGGAGTCTCATCAGCTCCCATGGATTTAATTACCATCTCTAGGCAGATGAAGTAAAAATCTATTTATTCTGCTTTAATGTTTCTTCTGACCTGTAATCTTATATTTCCAATTGTCTTTTAAACATATTTAACTCAATGTCCAATAAATATCTTAGCTCCAAAATACACAAAGGAGAATTCATTACTCTTGATCATAAATCTTCCTTTTCTTTACCTTCTCTCTTAGTGTAGAAGAAAAAATTATTCTAATTCCTCAGGCTTCCATCCTAGAATTATCCTGGATTCCTCACTATCTTTCACTTCAATCTTTTGCCAAGGTTTATAGATTTTACTTTTGCAATAGCTCTTGAATATTTCCTTCTTTGACATGCTACTACTATAACACAGGACTTAAATCTCTTCCTCAAATATCTTCTTACTCCAATCCATCTGCCATTCATCCACCAAAATGATTTTCTTAAAGCACAGTTATGATCATGTTACCTACCTCCTCAATACACTTCCTAATGTCTCATGAAGCAAATATAAAATACTCTTTGGCACTATAAGTCATTTATGCTTCTGACTTCTGGAGGCTGAGCAAAGAAGTTGGAGTAAGGAAGCACCAAAGCCAAATTTTCCCAACATTTCCCATCCTAAACAAATTTAAATTAATACTTCACCTTGAAATTCTAGAATAACAGAACCAACAAAATGTTAAAGTGAGACACTTTTTTCCAACCCAAGATAACTAAGAACATCTGAGTTATACATTGGGATGAAGACTGTCCTGGAAAACACATAATGATATCACCAGCTATGGATATTTGAGGCAATGACAGTGGTAGCAGAAGCTTGAAGAATTCTTAAGCCAAAGATGATAAGGAAAATGGACAACTGGTCAGAAAGACATTACAGAGAAACCTTGACATAACATAACATAAAACATAGCATGGGACCAGACAGTGTTTTCCTAGCAATTCCATTGCCCATAATTACTTCTGGATTGCAATTCAAGTGTAAAGAGGAACAATTGTAATCTCAAGAGATCAGGGATCCTAAAAAGCACATCACTTATGTCAGAAGAGTACACAGATGCTGGGAAGAAATATTGCTTTGCAACTATAAGGGATCGAGAATCTTGCCTGGGAATGGACCAGGGCACATACCAGAAGAGCAAGAACCACAGTTCCTAGGATTATGCTACTTTAGGAAACTTATAAATTCTCAGAACAAATTCTGAAAAACACTGGACCAAAACATTTTAAACTTAGGATAATAACCCACCCTCTTGAGTATACTTTAATATATAAAGAAAAAAACTTAAAGATAAAGATAAAAGTTAATAAACAGGCTAGAAAAATAAGCAAACCAAAAAAGCAACAAAAAAAGAAACCCCAATGCTTAAAGTTAATATTATAATAAAAAAGTTCAAGATACATATAATCTCAGAAGACAAGTATACTTTTTAAAAAGCTAAAAGAAAAGACTCAATAAAAAGTCAATTGGACACAAACTCAATAAGAATTCTTGAAAGAGTTAAAATAAAGATTAAAAAGAATGGTTAAAAAATTAGGTGACTAAACAAGAGTGATGCAAGAAAATTATGAAATGACAATTGACATCTTGATCAAAGAGGCAGAAAACTGCTGAAGGAAATAACACTTTAAAAAATAATTGACCAAATAGTAAGAGAAGCACAGAAATTGAATGAAGAAAATAACTCCTTAAGAAGTATAATTTGGCCAAATGGAAAATAAGGTACGCAAGGTCACTCAAGAAAAGAATTCCATGAAAATTAGAATTGGGCAAGGAGAAGCTAATGACTTCATGTAACCGAAAGAAAAAAATGAAACAAAGGCAAAAGAATGAAAAAATAGAAGAAAATATGAAATATCTCATGCGGAAAAAACTGATCTGGAAAATACATTGAGGGAAGATGATTAAGAATTAGTTGGAAGATCTGAAGCCAAAGAAAGACCCTGGATATCATATCTTAAGACATTATAAAAGAAAATGGTCCTGCTATCCTAGAACCAACAGGTAAAATAGAAATTGAAAGGATCTACTGATCATCTTTTGAATGAAAACCCCAAATAAACACTTCCAAAAACATTATAGACTTGCTCCCAGGTGAGAAGAAAATATTCAAGCCATCCAGAAATAAAATATTTAAATATTGTAGAGCATCAACTAAGAAACATGATTTAGCAGCTTCCACATTAAAGGAACAAGGGTTTGGAATATGAAATTGTAGAAAACAAAGGAGCCTTTCTGAAAAGGATATTCTTGTATTAAGACTCGAGAGAAGTATAAAAAGATACACATGAAGAAAAATCATAAGTCACTCAAAAAAGTTGAAATGTTTATGTTCCTATATAAGAAGACAATATATGTAATTCATAAGAGCTTTATCATATTGAGGACATTTAAAGGGTCTCTTCATAGATAGGAAGAATAAAAGTGGGTCGATTGTGTTAAGATAATCTATATGAAGCCAAGATGGTAAAGTCAGGAGGCTGCTCCAGCTCTCCCAGTTTCTCTGTAAAATCATATGAAACTAAGCTTTTGAACAGAGTCTAATGGAATGTAACCACTTTCCAGTCAAGATACACTGAAAAAACTTCAAGAAATGTCATGTTCACTGAGGTGAAAAGGGTGGTCAGTCCAGGTCAGATAGATTCTAGAAAAGCTGCTAAGAGAATAACACCCTCAGTCCTGGCTCAGTAAAGGAGTAAATCCATGGGGCAGCGGCCAGTACCAGTTCAGAAGGCAAACTCTCCTGAACAGAACACTCAAAACTACCCCTTGCAAACACAATGGGCCTCTGTGCTCAAAGCCAAGACTCAGAGCTGTACAGGAAGCGTGGGACAGTAGACCCTTTACCCCAGGAACAGAGTTCCACCTTAAAAGTTAAAAAAAAAAAAAAAAAAAAAAAAAAAAAAGGAAATACCAAAAGAAAAGAAAATGAGCAAGAAATAAAAAATACCTTGACCATAGAAAGTTACTATGGTGACAGAGCAGATCAAAACACAAACTCAGATGAGGACACAATATCCACAGAAGAAATCACAAAGTTACAAAATCACAAAATTGATCTCAAGCCTAAAGAAGCTTCTTGGAAATGCTCATAAAAGATTTGAAAAGGCAAACAAGAGAGGTAGAAGAAAAAAATAAGAAAAGAAATGAGAGATATACATGGGAGAATAAACAATGTGGAAAAGGAAGAAATAAAATTGTCAGAAGAAAACAAATTCTCAAATAGTAGAATAAACCAAATAGAAAAAGCGATACAAAAAATAGCTGAAGAAAATCCCAAATTAAAAATTATAACAAGGAAAATGGAAGCTAATGACTTTGTGAGAGGAAAAATCAGTCAAACAAACTAAAAATATCAAAATGGAAGAAAATATGAAAAAACTCATTGGCAAAATAGCTGACCTGGAAAATAGATCCAGAAAAGACAATTTAAAAACTATTGGTCTACCTGAAAGCTATGACCAAAAAAAGAGCCTGGATAACATTCTACAAAAGGTCATTAAGGGAAAGTGTTCCAATATTTTAAAAACAGAGGAGGAAATATTCATTGAAAGAATCCATTGATAACTTCTAGAAAAAGATCCCACAAGAAAATGCCAAGAAACATTTTTGAAAAACTCCAAGAAGATAATCTCAAGGGAAAAATACTCCAAGCTTCAAGACAAAAACAATTCAAATATGAAGGAGCAATAGTCAGGATTATCCCTGAAAGCTTCTATAATAAAGGATTGGAGAACTTGGAATATTATATTCCAGAAGGAAAAGGACTTGGGATTACAAACAAGAATTAACTGAGACTCAGCATCATCTTTTAGGGGAGGAGATAAAGCTTCAATGAAATAAAAGACTTTCAATCATTTCTATTGGAAAAACCAGAACTAAACTACAAACACAGGATGCAATAGAATCATAAAAGGCTAAACAGGTGGAAATAGATATTTAAATGTTAAACTATTTACATCCCCAGGTGAGAAAATGATATTTGTAACTTTTAAGAACTGTATCTGTCACTAAGGCAGACTGAGGGTGTAGTTATAAATGGTCTGTGATGTAATGATATCAAAGAAAAAGACAACAAGGGGTAGGAAAAAATGTCTGTATTGGAAAAGGTGGAAAGAGGAGGTATAGTGGGACAACTAGTTCACATTAAGATGTGCAAAAGAACTATTACGATCCAGGGAATAAAGGGAGGGGAAGGAGCATTGTCTGAAGTGTGATGTCATCAGTTTGGGCTTTAAGAAGGAAGAATTTAATCATCCAGTTGGGCATAAAATGAATTTAACCTTATAAAGACATAGGAGTAGAAAGAGAAAAAGAAAAGAAAGGGACAGGATAAAAGGGAGTGGAGAAACCCTACAGGAAAATGTAAGAGAATGGGAAACAGTTGCTTGAAGATAAAGTAGTGGGTGGAGTGGGTAAAAAAGAAAAACAGAACTAAGGACAGGGTGGAAAGAGAAAACAAAAGTAAATACAGGGAAGAAAACAGGATGGAGGGAAATATAGAGCTGGCAATCATAACTATTAATGTAAATAGGATGAACTCTCCCATAAAATGGATGAAAATAGCAGAGTGGATTAAAAAACAGAAGCCTACAATATATTGTTCACAAGAAACACATTTAACACAGAGACACACCAACAAAGTAAAGTAAAAGTCTGGAACAGAATTTATTATGCTTCAATTGAAGTTAAAAAAAAAAAAAAGCAGGGGTAGCAATTCTGATTTCAGATAAAGCATAATTAAAAGAGATAATGAGGAAAAGTACATCTTGATAAAGGGTAACATAACAACGAAGTAGTAATAATAATAAATGTATATGCATCAAGTAGCAGAGCAGTGGAATTCCTAGAGAAGATTTTAAGACAGTTACAGGAACAAATAGACAGCAGTTATATTGGTGGGTGTTTCAACCTTCTGCTCTCAGAATCAGACAAATCTAACCACAAAAACAAAAAAAATACATTTTGGAGGATAATAGGATCCTAGAAAATTAGATATGATAGCCATCTGGAGAAGATTGAATAGGGGCAGCTATGTGGCACAGTGGATAGAGCACCAACCCTGAAGTCAGGAGAACCTAAATTCAAATCTGGCCTCAGGCACTTAACACTTCTAGCTGTGTGATTCTGGGCAAGTCACTTGCCCCAATTGCCTCAGCAAAAAAAACAAAATTAAAAATAAAAATAAAAAAATAGGGCCAAAAAGGAATACACCTTTTTCTTGGCACCTACACAAAAATGGACCTGTATTAGGGCATAAAAACCTCACAATCAAATGCAAAGAGGCAGAAATAGTAAATGCTTCTTTCTCAACCCACAATGCAATAAAAATTCAACACACAATTCAATAAAAATTATATTCAATAAAAGAACTGGGAATAGACTAAATATAGATAGACTAAAAATTGATTAGAAATTAAATAATCTAATTCTAAAGAATGAGTGGATCAAACAACAAATCACAGAAACAATCCATAATTTCATGCAAAAGAATGACAATTATGAGATAACATACCAAAACCTATGGGACACAGCTAATGTAGTTCTTAGGGGAAATTTTATATGTCTAAATAGTTAAATAAATTAAAGAGGAGATCAATAAATTAGGCATGCAAATAAAAAAGCTAGAAAAAGAACAAATTAAAAACCCTCAATTAAATACCAAATTAGAAATTTTAAAACTCAATGGAGAGATTAATAAAATAGAAAATAAGAAAACTATTGAAGTAATGAACAAAACTAAGAGTTGGTTTCATGTAAAAACTAACAAAATAGATAAACTTTTGGGGAATTTGATCAGAAGAAAGAATAAAACCAAATCATTACCATAAAAAATAAAAGAAATGAACTTACTATCAATGAAAAAGAAAGTAAAGCAACAATTAGGAGCTATTTTGCCGAGGTATATGGCAACAAGCCTGACAATCTAATTGAAATGAATGAATATTTACAAAAATACAAGTTGTCCAGGTTAAAAGAAGAGGAAATAAAATACTTAAATAGTTCCATTTTAGAAAAGGAAATTTAACAAGTCATTAATGAACTGCCTAAGCAAAAATCTCCAGGGCCAGATGGATTCATAAGTGAATCTTATCAAACATTTAAAGAACAATTAATTCCTATACTAGGAAAATTATTTGGAAAAATAGGAAGAAGGAGTACTGCCAAAATCCTTCTATGACAAATATAGTACTGAATCCTAAACCAGGAAGAGCCAAAACAGAGAATGAAAATTACAGACCACTATTCCTAATGAATATCTGCTATGGGCCAGTACTTGAAAAAAGGTGATAACTCAAGGGAGATGTTAGAATCCTAGTGTAACTCAATGGAATTGATACAATGCTTATTGGTTCACATCTTAGAGAGAATCCTTACAAGGTGATAAGTTGCTAATATTGATAGAAACAATGCTTGTGTTTGCACCTTTAAGAATTCACACATTAACTCACACATTGGAGTTCACAAGTATGGGAGATTCACAAAGTTAACTTTATAAGTTTGTGAATTCACACCTCCCTTTATCCCTTCCTCAGAGGAGGAGTCAACCTTTGGGAGATCATATATAAAGAAGCTCTTAGAGCTTCAGGTTAGTTCGGAAGATTGACAGAGCAGAGTACTCTGGGAGGAAGCCCCCAAGCCCACTCTCAGAGGTGGAGTCAGATTCATTCCAACTTTCACCTTGGTGCTGGCTCGAGATATTTGGAAGAAGAGAAGCCAAAGCTTGCAGAGGCAAAAGATTAGTGGCAAGAGCTCTTGGAATCAAGCAGAGAGATAGGCCTCTAAGAAAAATAACCAGGCTATTTTTGAAGGAGAAAATAAATGTTTGGATTTTATCAGCTGGCTGTATTTGAGGTGATTATTACTCTGAACTAAAACTAAGGTGGCCTCCAGAAAAACCTCCTCAAGAAACCTGTTCCCAGAGAGAACCATTATATTTTAAATAAGAGAACACCACAAATATCAATGCAAAAATTTTCAATAAAATATTAGCAGAGAGATTAGCAAAGAGATTATCAGCAGGATAATAAACTATGACCAAGTGAGATTTCAACTAGGAATGCAAGGATGGTTCAATATCAGGAAAACTATTATCCTAACCAACTATATCAATAACAAAGCCAACAGAAATCATCTAATAATCTCAATAGTTGAGGAGAAAAGTTTTTGACAAAATGTAGCACCCATTTCTATTACAAACATTAGAAAACATAGGAATAAATGAAGCTTTCCTTAAAATAATAGGCAATATATATCTAAAACTTACAGCAAGTATTATTTGTTATGGAGAGAATCTGGATATTTGTAATGGAGAGATTTGTAATGGAAAGATCAGGATGAAACAAGAATTCCCATTATCACCACTATTCAAAATTGTACTAGAAATGTTGGTTTTAACAATAAGAAAAGAAAAAACAAATGAAAGAAATCAGAATAGGCAATGAGGAAATAAAACTATCACTCTTTTCAGATTATATGATAATATGATTAGATAATCATCCAAAAATCTACAGAAAGCAATTCACAATTTTAGAGAAGTTGCAGGATATAAAATAAACCCACACAAATCATCATTTTATATATTACTAACAAAGTCCACCAGCAAGACATAGAAAGAGAAATTCCATTTAAAATGACTGTAGACAGAATAAAATACTTAGGTGTAGAGGTACGGAACTCTGGAAAAGAATACTTGAAACAAGGATACTTACAGTGGGGTGTTTATTCAGTGTGATTGATGAGATATGGTTGGTTGGTTCTCTAATTCTCATACACTCAGTACTTAGTATAGTGATGTAATGGTTCTACAGTTGGCACATGTCCAGTGTGCTGTAGTGATGTAATTGTACTAGGGTATATAAGCAGACTCCAGAGAGACTTGAATGAATGAGTACTCAAGTTGGATCCTCCAGAAAGCTAGCTCGGACATTACACTTAGGGATCTATTTCCCAAACCCAAAATTTATATGAACAAAAGTATAAAACAATTCTCACACAAATAAGATCATATCTACACAATTGGAAAAATATCAATTGTTCATGGATAGACTGAGTTAATATAATAAAAATGACTATTCAATCTAAATGGTCTACTTGTTCAGTGTCATACCAATCAAACCACCAAGACATTATTTTATAGAACTAGAAAAAATAATAACAAAATTCATCTGAAAGAACAAAAGGTCAAGAATACCATGAGAATTAATGAAAAAAAAATACAAAGGATGTTGGCTTAGCAGTATCAAACCTAAAACTATGTTATAAAGCAGCAGTCATCAAAATATTTCATATTGGCTAAGAAATAGAGTGGTAGACCAATGGAATAGGTTAGATACACAGGACACAATAATCAAAGCCTGTAGCAATCTAGTATTTGATAAATCCCCAAACTCCAGCTTCTGGAATAAAAACTTACTTTTTGACAAAAATTGTTGGGAAAACTGGAAAATAATATGTCAGAAACTCAGGATAGACCTGTATCTCACACCCTAAAAAAGGTCAAAATAGAGAAATGATTTGGGCATGAAGGATTATAGCATAAACAAATTAGGAGAACAAGGGATAATTAACCTATCAGATCTCTGGAGAAGGGAGGAATTTATGAGCAAAGACAAAAAGGGATATTACTAAATTCATAAACAAACAATCTGGAACTATGTCCAAAAGGCTATAAAACTGGGTATACCCTTTGACTCAGCAGTGCCATTACTGGGTCTGTATTCCAAGGAAATCATAAAGGAGAGAAAAGAACCCACATGTACAAAAATGCTTGTAGCATCTCTTTTTGTAGAGGCAAAGAATTGGAAAAGGAGTAGATGGATGTCCATCAATTGGGGGATGACAGAACAAGTTGTGGTGCATGAAAGTGATGAAATGTCGATTGTTTTTTTAAAAGAATGCTGGACAAACTTATTATAGAAAGGCATGCAAAGATTTACAAGAACTGATACTGAACAAAAGAAGCAGAACCAGGAATACACTGTACACAATCACAGCAAGAATGTGCAATGATCAACTTGGCTTGGCTCTTTTCAGTAGTTCAGTTATCCAAAGGAATCCCAATAGACTTTGGACAGAAAATACCAGCATCCAGAAAAAAGAACTAAGGAGACTGAATATAAATCAACACGTGATATGTTCACTTTTTTTCTGTTTTTTTTTTTTTTAATCTCTCCCATGATTTTTCTCTTTTGCTCTGATTTTTGTCTCTCAACATGATGTATAAAGAAATGTGTACTAAAAAATAAAGTTACTACAATAAAAAAGTGAAAAAGGGATATTCTATAGCTTTCTATATATATATATATATATATATATATATATATATATATCCATGTATGTGTGTGTATATATATATATATATATATATATATATGCAAGAAAGAGGAATATTTTGGAAAAAATGAAGAAAGGAGAGGAACAATGTTTGAAATTAATCCATATAAAAGAAGCATGTGAGGAAGAGTTTTTACAAAAGAGGAGAGACTGGGGGATGGGTGCTACATTTGAAACTCATTCTCACCCAAATTCATTCTGTCAAGATATTAGGAGAGTCCCTATTTTCCAGAATTAAGGCCACACAAGCAGCTCACTTTTTAGACATGAGCATGAGTTTTGAAATCTCCCCCAAATTTAGCCATTTCCCAAATGATGGATGTTTCCTCAATCTCCTATTCTTTACCACCACAAAATAAGCTGGTAAACATATTTTTCTACATATAGATAATTTTCTTATTTTTTAATTTTTTTCCCTTGGGATAAAGACCTAGAACTGGTATGGCTGGGCCAAATATTATATGTAGTTTATATAGCCTTTTGGGTATAGTTCCAAGTTGATCTTCAGAAAGGTTGAATCAGTTCACAACTCCATCAACCAATGCATTAGTATCTCAATTTTCCTTCATTGCTTTCAACTTTTCTCATTTTCCTTTTTTTATCCTATTATCCATTCTGATATATCATTCAAATTCTTAAAATAAAATTGTGTTATAGGAGGAATTAAAAAGTAAAACTGAACTGCTTTCCCCTCTTGGAACAAGATATACCTAACCATAAAATAAATAAGAAAGAAATTAAGGAGAGGAATAAAATTTTAGAAAAGATATGACAGACTTCTAGAAAATTGAATAAGAAGAGCAAAAATTATTCATTTCTCTCAAGTGTCCTTGGCACCTTCGCAAAATATGACCATGTATTAAGTTATTTAAAAATGCAGAAAACTTAAATATACATTTTAGAGACCCTGATAAAACTGAAATTTATATCAAAGAAAGGGTTGTGGATGCATAAATCAGAAATTAAATAATCACATCCTCAATAATGCATAGGTCAATTAGCAAATCATAGGCACAATGATTTTCATTAAAAACAATGGCAAGATGAGACAACATGCTGAAATTTGTAAGATACAACCATCAGTACTTAGAAGAAAATTTATATCTCTAAATTCATATAACAATAAAAGAGAAAAAGCAAGTTGATGTTTTGGGCAGGCAATTAAGAAATAGAAAAAGAACAAATCACCAATAAATCAATAAATGGCAATCCTGAAAATCAAAGGAGATGAACAAAATTGAAAGTAAAAAAACAAAACAAAACAAAAAAACATTGAGTTAGTAAAGAGCTTTATGAAAACAATAACAACAACAGAATATATAAACCACTGGTTAATTTGATTTTATAAAAAGAAAGAATAAAACCAAAACACCAGTATCAAAACTGAAAACTGTGAATTCAACTCAAATGAAGATAAAATTAAACCACTTAAGTATTATTGTGTCCAAACATATGCCAGAAAACTAAACATCTAAGTGGATACTTGAATTGGTGACTGTTTACAAAGTTGAAGAATATTTACAAAAACAGAAATTGTGTAGGCTGACAGAAGAAGAAATAGAATACTTAAATAACCCTATCTCAGGAAAATAAATTGAAAAAGCCATCAATGAGTTACCTAAGAAAAAATCCATAGGACCAGATGGATTTACAAGTAATTTTAGCAAACTTTTAAGCAACAGTTATTCAGAATACTAGATAAAGTATTTAAAAACATAGAAAATGAAGGAGTCCTATCAGATTCTCTTTATAACAAAAATATTGATTTTATATCTAAATCAGGGAGCAAAATAAAGAAAATGATAAACAATTTCCTTGACCCAAAAATTAAAAATAAAATTTCTAGCAAGGTGATTCCAGCAATTTTCCCACAAGGATGATTGTGGGACCATGACTAGGTGAAATTTATAACAGGAAAATTGGAGTCATTCAGTATAACAAGAACTATCACATAGTCAAATCAGTGATAAAAACAACAACAACAACAACAACACAAATCACATGATAATCTCAATATGAAAAGGGACAACCTTTTAATCAATTAATATTAATTACTTTAATTTTAGTTTGATGGAGCTGTTAAATTTCCTTCTTTTTAGGAAAGGCTAGTCTTAACAAGTCAGCTAAACTGGCATTTATGTTCTCTTTGGTTTAGATTACCTACAGATTTGTTGAAGAGATACATCAATAGAACTTTATAATTTAGCAGCAGATAATTTAGAGTAAGAAATATATCTTTGTAGGAATCATTGGAGTATAAGAATTTTTTAGACTATTTTTTTCCTGTCAGCTGAAGAAAAGGGGGCAAGGGTCTGATCCCTGGATTCCATATTTTAAGTTACCCCTTTTTCTCTTGGACTAAAACTTAAATATAAGTTAAATAGCATGATTTTAAAAGGTTGAGTTACTTTTTCTGGCAGCTACAGATTGACTGTTAACCACAAGTTCCTCTTTCAAGTCTTACTAATTAAGCTGACTAAAACTTAAGTTCTCTATCTCAGTCTTAAATTCACCCTTTTCTTACAACTGTAGGACAGAGATTTCTAGGGTAATCTCATTTTGACAGTCAGATTAATAGACACAAACCCTAATCCAATTGAATGTCAGATTTAATATTTTTCTTACCCAGAAATTCCATGTTATGTCCCCAATGTTCCTACACTCAAAATATTGCCAACATTACAAATTGGAATTAAGAAAGCCTAGAAAAGGTGAAATAATTAAAAGATCCTATTTTGTCCTACTGAATTACATTCAAAACAAGTTTCATAAAATTGTTGTAAATTTTAATTCCTCTCTTCTGTTATTAAAATATGTTCTGTAAATCCCTCCTTTATTATTAATTACTGAGGGACTAGTTGACTTGACTTTAATGTTAAATTATTAAATCATTATTTACTCAGAAGCATCGTACCTCAAAATTCAGACAATTTTCAGACAATTAAATTTTACAAAAGAAGCAGAAATAAGCTTTTGACAAAATGCAACACTCATTTATTTTTAGAACTTAGTAAACACAGAAATAAATGGAACATTTCTTAAAATAAGTAGGAATTTTTCAAAACTAAGAGGAAGCTTTTTCTGTAATGGGGATAATTTTGCCAAATCTAGCACAAATCTTGTCCATCTATCATCCTTTTATCAATTTATCCATCCTTTTATCAATCTATCCATCCATCCATCTACTCATCCATTCACCTACCTATTGAGAAAATATTTTTCAATGAACATTTGTTCAAGGCTCTGTTAGGATATCAAAGATGACTAAAAAACATAACTTATTTTTGTGGATATCACATTAATTAGACTAAGCAGTTCTTTATCTATAATTTTCCTCTTCTCAAAAAAATTAAAACCCAAAGTTATTCTTACTAAAAATGCACAGCTTTATCTCTTCTGGGTATATTACTTCTTCCTGGTAGAACATTACAATTAATTGGAACTGCTGCAAATGTATTAGAACATAGCTTTTTAAAAGCAAGAACTCTAAAACCCCAAAGGACTCAATTAAATGATCAAAGTAAGACATGTTTTAATTTTATAATTCAAAAATAAAATGTAGATAATATATTCAAAATGTCTAACCAACTACCTACTTAGTGGAAAGTGCATTTTTGATAGAAAAATTTGCAAAATAAGATATTGTATGCCATTGTTTAGATAATTTATTGGGGGGGAATTAAGACATCATTTACTTCTAAACTTCTAATTACTAATTGCTCTAATTATAATTACTTCAAAATAATAAATTCTAATAAGATTAAACCCATTTCATTACTGAAATCAGACATTGATAATGTGGGAAATGCATGAACAAAACTAAAAGAAAACAAAGGTACATTGAAACACTGTGTAGTAATAATGACTTAATTGTATGTAATTACTACAAAATATAATCAAAAGAAGAAAGAATAGAGGAGGAAAAGTTTATCTTAAATATCTAACATTAATGAATTCCCCTAAATTTCACAATACCTTAAATAACTCCCTTAATACTATATTACATATGTAAAGGTAGGGTTAAAAGCATTCTCACTGGCCTTTGCTACTTTGAATATCCTTTTTAAAATTCATTAATAAGTAATTATGAAGGGTATATCTTTTTTTCCCCTTGCACAACTTCTTCAATCAATTAATGTCCTTGAGTATAAAAGAGAAGAGTTATAAAGATATGAATAGAGAGGAAAAATTGTTTCAAGATAAAGAAAAGAAGAAATTCTGAATATCTGCAATAAAGTGGTTGATTCAAGCAAAATATTTAAAAATCATTGGCTCTACTATGGGAGTTAGGTGACAAAGTAGATAAAGTGCTAGGCCTAGAAAGACTCATAGTTTTGAGTTCTAGCTTGGTCTCAGACACTTACCAGCTATATGACTTTGGACAAGTAAGTTAAACCTGCTTGTCTCAATTTTCTCACAAGGAAATAGAAAACCACTCTAATATCTCTGCCCAAAAACTCCAAATAGAATTAGGAAGCATAGGAAATAACTAAAAATGACTGAACAAAAATGATTAGTTCAACAGGCATCTTGGAGAATAAGAGCCAGGCTGAGGAAAGTCCCCTAAAGACTGGCTATTTTCACAACTTCGATTTCTGATGCCAATATTAAAAAAAAAATAAAACAAACAAAAAAACTTCAATCTTTACATTAGATTAAATTTTGGATAAACTGCAAAGAAGCTAAGGATTGAATAAAAATTACAAAATGGTAAAAAAAAATGAACAAAAAGATTACTATATTCATAAACACACACACACACACACACAAAACAAAACAAAACAAACAAACAAACAAAACAAGTAAATCACAGTCAAGAAGTAAGCATTCTTCAAGATGATCCTCAGAACAGCCTAAAAGATGTGAAACATATCATGAGTGAGCATTCTTCATCAGTTGGAGTATATGAATGTAATGGAATAATGAGTAGGCTGATTTCAGAAAAACCTGGAAAGACTTACATTAACTGATGTTAAATCAAACAAGCAAAACCAAGAGAACATTGCACACAGCAACAAGATTTTGTGATGATTAACTGTGATGGACTTGATTAGCTCTTTTCAACAATGAGGTGATTCAAGGCAATTCCAATAGACCTGTAATGGAGAGAGCTATCAGAGTCAGAGAGTTACTATGGTCACTGAATATGAATCAAAGTATAGCATTTTCACTTTTTTGTTTTTGCTGTTGTTAGATTGCTGGGAACTTTTTTTCTTTCTCGTGTTTTTTCCCCTTTTGATCTGATTTTTCTTGCATAGCACAAGTACCCAAAGGTAATCAAGGAAAGACCAAATGGGGTCATGAAGTATTGGACACAACTGATCAACAAAATGTAAACTCTCCCAAAGTATTAGAAAATTTCTCCCACTAGGACTTTGGAGTAATTTTAAGAGAACTCAGATCTTTGTTTTTGTTTTTTTCATCTAAGATAAATTTCTTAATTCTGAAAAGTTTACTTAGGCCATTTTCTTGCCCTCTAGGCTTAAAACAAGATAACCATAATAGAAAGTGTTTCTTTATCTAAAGTGTCATATCAATAACATCACAAATATGATCTAGAAAGAAAAAAATTCAAAATAGGAAAAATAAGAAAATAAAATCTTTTTAAAAAGCAGATATTTTTAAAATTCAGAATTTAAAGCAATCCTGTTACAATGTAGCAATGTAGCAGCAATGAAGATAAATTTTTAGGACATGCAATAGAGGAGAGTAAATTGTTTTACTTAGAGAGGGCACATTATAGTGACAAACTATATCTATCAAATAAAATATATATTATTATAATAATTGGAGATGCTACTAGCGTCTCTCAAACTGTGTCTATAGTGAATATACATTCCCATAAATCTCCATCTATTTACACTTAATTTCTGCCTTGCTAACTGGTTGCCTTACCAATACTGAGTCACTGTTTTTCTTTTCTGCTCCACTATTGCTGAATCTTTTCATGAATATCTTTCTGAATTTCAAGTTTGAGCATTCCATTTCCCTGCTCAGCATTTTTATCAAATGTTATCTCAGGTTTGTATTTAGGGGTTTTTATCATATTCTAATCCTTCTTTCTAGAGTTACTTTATACTTTTATTACACTTTATACTTTTACTACATATTCTCTCTCATACACTACAAATCCATTAAATTGGTTTTGCTGTTTCCTCAAACTTGTTATTTCATCTGTCATGTGTATGCCTTTACCCATGTCTGTTCTTGTCTTTTCTCCTTCTTATAAATATTGATTTCATCAAAGTCCACCTTACTTATTATTTTATTATATCATTATATTATTCTCTAAGTGAAACTTTTCCAGATTTTTCTAGCAATTTGTTTTCTGAATATTCTTCAAATTAACTTCTATTTACTTTTCTGTTTAAAAAAAAGATGTATTTTGAATGAATGAATAAGCAAGCATGTCAGCATTAAGGATATAGATTCAAAAATGAAGATATTATTTGTGTAAACATGAATGAATGAAAAGGCATTTTAAAATATTATAATTCCTAGTATTTTAGAACAGTATTTGGCACCACTATCCACTAAGTATTGTTGCAAATCACTAGAAAAATAATTTTTAAAAAGTGAAGATCACCCTCATGTCAACCTTCATCTGTGTGCCTTGATTTCAAATGCTTGCACCTCAGACTAGCTTGAGGTTTTCACTTGTTGCTTGTTTACATTACAGCTGAGCATATTTATTCTGATAACTTCTTCTTAGAGAGACTGACATTTATGGGATGTTCGAACTGGAAGGAACTTCAGAAATCAGTGAATTCAATTAATTCTCATTTTAAAGATAAAGGTCCCCAAAAAGCAAATGACTACCCTAAGATTATGGCTTTTTTTATCCTATGTACTTTATCCATAGTGCTACCTGACATCATGCTGAGGGAGGAGGGTTTTCTTAAAGTCCATGGGTATCAGTAAAAACCACCAGGCTCACAGGTCTCTTGTGAGTCATAAGGGAAAGAGTCATTTCACTGAGACATATGTTACTGAAATAGATTTCTAATAATCAAGGATATCAATAACATTTTAATTGAAGTGATGAAATGAAAGCTTTTCCCCTCTCTAATGTCAGATTATTTCATTTGGGAATTAATGTTTTGAAAGTTTTCTTATGATCTACATTCCACTTTTTGTTTCTTTTCCAATCTGTTCAAAATAGTTGTCAACACTTCCTACCTCTTCATTTTTTGAGATTCTTTAGCCCATTAAAGGTTATTATTAAACCTTCATAATCATGATTGACAAAGGACTATGACCATTAGCCTGCTCAATTTTCAAGGGCAAATAGGTAGCATTGTGCATGGAGGGTTGGGCCTGGAATCAGGAAGTCAGGAATAAATAACTCTAGACAAGTCATTTAACTTTTCTGTCTTCATTTCCTTATATGTAAAGTGGGGACAATAATGGAACCTTTCCTTCCGTGATGTTTTTGGGATCAAATAAAGTAAATTGTGAAAAAAAATGGTAAAAATTATTTAAAAAATGTTTTAAAAATTATTAAGAACTTAGCACAGTACCTGGGACAAAGTAAGCATCATATAAATATCATGATTATTATAGGTCTATTGCAAAATCTAGCAATTTTATGTACTAGTTTTACGTAAGTTGAATTTAATCAATTGGACATATCTCATCTGTATTAGATATGATGAATTTGACTTCACTATTTACACTAAAAACATTTACTTGGCACATCAGTTTACACATGTCTTTCCAAACTCTCCAGAATACTTCATAATTGTCTTAACTTGTATACAATAATATTTTATTACATTTATATGTAAAAATTTGTTCAGCTATTCTCCAACTAATGGGCACCCAGTACATTCAGAATCAGTGTCAAGATGCATTAAGAAATGAAATATATTGCTTAAACATTGTTACAGACTATTGAAATAAGACTTTAAAGCCTCCTATTACCTACTAGATTTCTCTCTTACATTAAGGCCAATTGGGAAGCATTGAGCCACCAATAGGAGGATAAAAAACATATGATACCATCTTAGATACTATCTGTATAACTCTGGGTAAGTCAGAAGGAACTTATATGTAGTTCAGGTTTATTATCTGTAATAGGGATACTATCACCCACCTCAGTGCTTATTTAAAGGAACACATGAGATAATATATTCAAAATAATTTAGGGACTTTACATATCTATGGAAATATAAATTGTCAATCTTACCCTTCATTATCCAAATCAGAAAGTTTGGAAAAAGCTACTAAATTGAAATCAAAATATGACTTCTTACTACTACAGTATGTTTGTCTCAAAGTAAAATGAAAAACTTCTTTCTTATACATGTGCACTTCCACTCCCACATGATGTTGGAATTTTCAAAGCATAGCTACGTTAATGTTGGGGAGTGGATGGAAAGGAAGCTAAAGCTATTCAATTTCTTAAACTAATTTCTTTCAATTTTTTAAATCCTACTAGACAATTGGATGATGTGACAAATGCCTTAGTTCCAAAGTGGTCATTATGGGGAGAGTGACTTAAGTAGTTACTACAGCTCAATACATGCTTATAGAATTGAACCCAAAGGAATTTAGGAACTTAAGTTACTTTGTCAAGGATAGTGAGAAAGGAGTCTGGAGAAAAGTTATTATTCCGGGTCACCTCACAATCTAGTATGGAGATGTAAGCTTGGTATAGATGATTAAAATTATATATACACACACACACACACACACACACACACACACAAATAGAGATATCAAACAGGATTAAAAGCTAGAATCCTGCAATACTTGTTTACAAGAAACATATTTAAAGTAGAGTGATACATACAGAGTAAAGGTAAAAGACTGGAGCAGAATCTATTATGCTTCAGGTGAAATAAAAATAGCAGAAATAGTCATCTTGATATCAGATCAAGCAAAAGCAAAAATCGATCTAATTAAAAGAGATAAGGAAGGAAACTACATCTTGCTAAAGGGTACCATAGCCAATGAAGCAATGTCAATACTAAACACATATGCACCAAGTGCCATAGTATCCAAATTCTAAAAGAAGAACTTAAAAGAGTTGCAAAAAGAAATAGATGGCAAAATGATAATATTGGGAGATCTCAACCATGCTCTCTTAGAACTAGATAAATCAAACCACAAAATAAATAAGAAGTTAAAGAGATAAATAGAATACTAGAAAAGTTAGATATGATAGATCTTTGAAGAAAACTGAATAGAGACAGAAAGGTGTGCACTTTCTTGTAAGCAGTTTATGGAACTTATACAAAAATTGACCATATATTAGGACATAAAGACCTCACAATCAAATGCAGAAAGACAGAAATAGTAAATACATTTTTTCAGATCAGAATGCAATAAAAATTACTTTCAAAAACAAGCAGGGGAAAATAGATGAAAAACTAATTGGAAACTAAATAATCTCATCCTAAAGAATGAATGGGTGAAAGAGCAAATCATAGACACAATCAATAATTTCATCCAAGAGAATGACAATAATGAGATAACATACCAAAATTTGTGGGAGGCAAGCAAAGCACTAATAAGGGGAAATTTTATATCTCTTGATGCTTATTTGCATCTAGAGCAAGAGAGGATCAATAAATTGGTCTTGCAACTAGAAAAAGAACAAATTAAAAACCGTTAATCAAATACCAAACTTGAAATTCTAAATATAAAAGGAGAGAACAATAAAATTGAAACTAAAAAACTATTGAATTAATAAATAAAACTGAGTTGGTTTTATGAAAAACCAGCAAAATAGATAAACCTTTAGTTAAATTGATTAGAAAAAGGAAAGAGGAAAATCAAATTGTTAGTCTCAAAAATGAAAAGGGAAAACTTTCCACCAATGAAGAGGAAATTAGAGCAATAATTATAAATTATTTTGCCCAACTTTATGCCAATAAGTTTGATAACCTAAGTGAAATGGAGGAATACCTACAAAAATAGATTACCCAGATTAACGGAAGAGAAAATAAATTACTTAAATAGTCCCACTTTAGAAAAAAAAAATAGAACAAGTTATTAATCAACTCCCTAAGAAAAAATCCCCAGAACCAGATGGATTTACCTGTGAATTCTACCAAACATTTAAAGAACAATTAACTCCAATACTATATAAACGATTTGGAAAAATAGGGAATGAAAGACTCCTACCAAATTCTTTTTATGACACAGACATGATACTGATACTTAAACCATGTAGGATGAAAACAGAGAAAGGAAATTATAGACCCATCTCCCTAATAAATATTGATGCAAAAATCTTAAACAAAATATTAGCAAAGAGATTACAGAAAATCTTCCCTTGGGTAATATACCACAACTAAATAGAATTTATACCAGGAATGCAGGTCTGGTTCAATATTAGGAAAACTATTAGCATAACTGACTTATCAATAACCAAATTAACAAAAATCATTTGATTATCCCAATAGATGCAGAAAAAGCATTTGATAAAATCCAACACCCATTCCTATTAAAAACACTAGACAGTATAGGAATAAATAGCCTTTTCTTTAAAATAGTTAGTATCTTCTATTCAAAACCATCAACATCCCCATATGTAATGGGGATAAACTGGAACCATTTTCAATAAGATCAGGGGTGAAATAAGGTTGTCCACTATCACCATTATTATTTAATATTGTATTAGAAATGCTAGTTTGCCAATAAGAGATGAAAAAGAGATTAAAGGAATTAGAGTAGGTAATGAGAAAACCAAATTATCACTCTTTGCAGATTATACGATGGTATACTTACAGAACCCTAGAGAATCAACTAAAAAACTAATAGAAATAATGCACAACATTAGCAAAGTTGCAGGATATAAAATAAATCCACATAAATCATCAGCAAACTTGTACATTACTAACAAAATACAATAGCAAGAGATACAAAAATAAATGCCATTTAAAATATCTAGTATATGTATCTCAATATTTGACATACTTGGGAATCTATCTGCCAAGGGAAAGCCAGGAACTATATGACCAAAACTACAAAACACATTCCACACAAATAAAATCAGATCTAACCAATTGGAAAAATATTAAATGCTCTTGGATAGGTCGAGCAAATAAAATAAAGATGACAATACTACCTAAACTAACCTATTTATTTAGTACTATACCAATCAAATTTCCAAGAAACTATTTTACTGACCTAGAAATAATAACAACAAAATTCATCTGGAAGAACAAAAGATCAAAAATTTCAAGGGAATTAATAGGGGAAAAAAAATCAAATAATGGTGGCCTAGCTGTACCAGATCTAAAACTGTATTTTGAAACAGCAATCACCCAAGCCATTTGGTATTGGCTAAGAAATAGACTAGTTAATCAGTGGAATAGGTAGGTTCATAGAACAAAATAGTCAATGATTATAGCAATCTAGTGTTTGACAAACACAAATACCCCAGCTTTTGGAATAAGAATTCATTAGTTGACAAAAAAAAAAAAAAAAAAAAAAAAACTACTTGTAAAATTGGAAACTAATATGGCAGAAACTAGGCATTGATCCGCACATAACACCACATACCAAAATAAGGTCAAAATGGGTTCATGATCTAGACATAAAGAATGATATTATAAACAAATTAAAAGAACATAGGATAGTTTACCTCTCAGAGCTGAGGAGGAAAGAATTTGTGATCAAAGAAGAACTAGAGATCATTGTTGATCAAAAATAGATAATTTTTATCATATTAAATTGAAAAATTTTGTATAAACATAACTAATGCCAACAAGATTAGAAGAGAAGCAATAAAATGGGAAAACATTTTTTTTTTACATTCAAAGGTTCTGATAAAGGCCTCATTTCTAAAATATATAGAGAATTGACTCAACTTTATAAGAATTCAACCCATTCTCTCAATGATATAGGGTCAAAGGATATGAATAGACAATTTTCAGAGGAAGAAACTGAAACTATTTCTAGCCATATGAAAAGGTGCTCCAAATCACTACTGACCAGAAAAATGCAAATTAAGACAACTGAGATACCATTATACCCTTCTCGGATTGTCTAAGATGATAGGAAAAAAATAATGATGAACATTGGAGTGAATATGGAAAAAATTGGGACACTGATGCATTATTGTTGGAACTGTGAATGAATTCAACCATTCTGGAGAGCAATTTGGAACTATGCTCAAAAAGTTATCAAACTGTGTATATCCTTTGACTTAGCAGTGTTACTATTGGGCTTATATCCCAAAGAGACCTTAAAGGAGGGAAAAGAATCCACATTTGCAAAAAAGTTTATGGCAGCCTTTTTTTTTAATGGCTAGAAACTGGAAACTGAATGGATGCCCATCAATTGGAGAATGGATGAATAAATTATACTATATCAATGTTATGGATGATTATTTTTTCTGTAAGAAATAACCAGCATAATGATTTCACAGAGGCCTGGAGAGATTTACATATACTAATGCTAAGTGAGATGAGCAGAACCAGGAGATCATTATACATAGCAACAACAAAACTATATGATGATAAATTCTAATGGACATGGCTCTCTTTAACAGTGAGATGATTCAAACTAATTCCAATTGTTCAGTGATGAAGAGAGCCATGTACACCCAAAGAGAAGACTATGAGAGCCGAGTATGGACCACAACATAGCATTCTCACTCTTTTGGTTGTTATTTGCTTACATCTTGTTTTCTTTCCCAGTTTTTTTTTTTCTTTCTTGATCCAATTTTTCTTGTGCAGCAAGCTAACTCTACAAATATGTGTACAATATAAATATGTATACATATCAACATATTTAACATGTATTGGACTACCTGCCGTCTAAGGGAGGAACTGAGGGGAAGGAGGGAATAATTTGGAACAGAAGGCTTTGAAAGTGTCAATGTTGAAAAATCACCCATGCATATGTTTTGTAAATTAAAAAGCTTTAATAAAAAAAGAAAAAAAAACAGGACTAATAATAATAACAATAAAGTTATTTTGAAGAGCAGATTAAATACTACCTCTAAAGAAATTATTAATTTCATATACATGTCATCTATTATTGAATATAATGACAATTATCTTTATAATTTTAATATGAGCTTATTGCCTCTAACTTATTGATATGGATACATTGGAAAACTCTATCAATAGTTAAGAAATTAAGATACAATATAAAAAGTAGCAGATGTCAGAGAGAAAGGGAAGTAATTTATTAAACTTTTTTGAAGAATGAATAAATGAAAAGGCATTTGTAAATGCTGATTGCATGTCAATATTGTATTACGTGATAGGGACAAAAATAGAAAAAAATCAAGATAGTTCTTACTCTCAAGGAACTCATGTTCTAATTGGACTTGTAAAATACATAAAAGAAAAATCAACTGTAGGGTAAATGGAAAGTCCTGTAAATCCATGTAAAGACTATATGAGTTGGGAGGAAGGCAACGACCTTGGTCAGATAACAGTATCAGGTCTAAGGACTATAGAAGGCAATGCAGACAATAAAGGCTAGAGCATCTTAATTCATACTGACTAGGCCTGATGGACCTCTATCTTACTATATATAATAGAAGCATTGACTCATTTCAAATAAAAGTATCAAGTATCAAGTATGTATTCTAAAGAGTAAGAAACAGGGAAGTTGAAGGGAAATGACTCCCGTGGTGATAGCTATGACACTAGCATAGCTCTTGATACTTTGCCACATCAATAAAAGTGTTTTGAGGTGAGGCAGCACCTTAAATAATACAAGTATTTGACATTAATAGAGCAGTATTAATCTGGGAAAGAGTAGTATGCAAAAGACTATATAACAGTGATATCTTAGCATTTTATTGTCCAGTGCTGCTTTTTTTTTTTAATCAGTGATTTTTTCACTGATTTTCCAAATCAAATTCAAAATTGGAATAGTCAGAACTCATGAAATGAAATTCCTTAGTATAGTAAGGGAAATTCTGAAATGCAATAACAATCCCTGAAGAACAAGGGGAGGGAAATAGTAGTAACCAGAAGGATTTAGGAAGATATAGTTTTTGTTGCTAAAAAACATATAGTATATTTAGAAAAATATGAATTTTCATCTAAAAAAGGTAAACCTTAACATTTGAGCAGTCATTAAAAGAGTCCTTAACAAATCTTGGAATACATTATATATACCATTTTGGAAAACTAAGAATTCCTGAAGTACATGTACAACAAATTATAGTTTATATTTTCTTCCCAATCCATCCCCCAAAATAGAAACAAGTTTATTTGGGAAAGTATTATTAATAAATTAAAATTAAAAAGAAAGGAAAAAATAAAATTCAAATCAGTTTTAGTCTCCTAAAGGATGTATTACTAAAGATAAACTTTGGCATAATAATAATAAAACTTGCCTCATATTCCAAAGTACAATAATGGAGATTCAAATTATTTTGGTGCCATTACTTCTATATTCAACTCAGACAGAATAATAGTCTCAGAACTGTTTCTAAACAAAGTTTAAAGAAGGAAGACTATGAACTGCATAAATCTGAAATTATGCTTTTTATTGAGTTGTATTATAAAAATTGCAATGCTGCTGAAAAATAGCATTACATTGTAATAAATTGCCAATTACTTATAAAGTGACTGCCCTTCCAGAAAAGAAAGTAAATGGTCATGGAGGTGTCTATCAGTGATGGCAGTAAGGATAGAGGGCGATACCTGAAGTCAGGTTGAATTGAAGTCTAATCCTTTCTGAGACATTAGCTTTGTGACACAACATAAGTAATTTAATCTCACTAAGACCAATCAATAAATTGTCCCAGTCAATAAACACTTATAAAGATCATCTAGGCAGCACAATAAATAGAACACTGGCCTTGGAGTAAGAAGGAACCAAATTCGAATCCACTCTCAGACCTTTACTACTTGGGTGATCTTGGGTAAGTCACTTACCTCTTATTGCCTCCCCACCCCTCAAAAAATCATTAAAAAAAACCCAAAATTAAAACAAACAAACAGCAATTACAACAAATTTTAGCAAACACTTACTATATGCTAGGCATTGTGTTGTCTCTTATGTAAAATTATAGTATTGGACTAAATAGCATCTAAAATTCTTTCCAACCACCATTCATATATTATGATTCTAAATTTATCATAAACTGAAAAAATACTTTAGAAAAATGAAAGTGGCACTTTGCCCCAAAAATAAAACAGTAAAAGGATCTGAAGAGGATAAGGGAATCCTTACTCAGGTCAGAAAGTAACAGATTTGATTAAGGGGAAAAATCCACTGATCCCAAGCAATATAAAAACAAGTTTCAGAATCATTTAAAAGGAGAAACAGTTCCTTAAGGAATAGTGCTAAAGTTCAATAGTTACCATTAGGTGAGCTTATTTAGCAAAGGAAGGGGAAAGAGGAAAAGAGTGATTATTCCTTACTGAAGGGCCTACTGAGGTAATTTCATTATATTAGTATAATCTATTGTATTCCCAGAGCATGTATACAAATATATGAACTTTTCAAGATTTATCAAAAGATATGACTCTTAATCACTTCATATAAACACAAGAAATTGCCAAACAATATTGCCAACCATTAAAAAAATCTTAGACAAGAAACTTAACAAGACAAGCACACATAAGTTATTTTCTTTGCCCACAAAAGATAACAAGTACAGAAATTAAAAAAAAAATGATTTGGGAAGTCAACAGTTGAAGAACTCAGGGTCTGTGAATATGAATGGATTTCTAGATCATAGTTTAAAGTATAAGGAATAGTGGGCCACAGTGGAATACATCTAATAAGGCGTAGTAAGAATGAATTTGTGTGAAGTCTTGTAAATCTAATTGAAAGCTCTTAAAATTGAACAAGAAGGCAGAAGGAGATAACTGTCTCCATATATCAACCCAGTTCAATACTAGAAAGAATAGCCACACTGTAAGAAAAAGAAGAGCAATTCAAATCCCCCAAAATTTATAGGAAATATAATCCAAGAAAGGAATCAATAGTAAAAAAACCATGGCTTCCAATATCTACATGCAAAAGAATTAAATTTAACAACAGACTAGATGTTAACATAAAAAGTAAATTTGATCTCAAAAGTATCCCTGAAATTTAATATGATGATATTCATGGCTCTGGATGCATGGTTCTAGATGGGTATGCTATTCAAAATAAAAAGAATAGGAAAAAAGAGGTGATATTATTTTAAATTAATCAATGAAGAAGCTCTTAGTTAGTAATTACTCTTTGACAGACATTGTTAAGTGCTGCAGATTCAAAGAAAGCAAAAAAAAAAAAAAAACATGCTTTCAAAGAGCTCACAATTTAATTAGGGTGATATTGGATGATAACACACAATAGACAATGAATGGAAGGTAATATAAATGTGAAGGTACTTTAAATGAATGGAAGAAGCAAGACTGCTTGCAGAAGGGGAGCTATCATTTTATAATGGACAACAACAATTAAAAGTTCATGGAGGTGGGAGATGGAGAAATGTGTGTGAGGAAAAACAAGATTGAGGAGAGCAGTAAAGTGCAACAATGGAAAGGTAAGAGATAAAAAGATTAATTGTTGAATGCCAAACTTTATATGTGATATTGGAGTTAATGGAGAGTCAAATGATTGGGGTGGCTAAACTGTATATATGTGATGTGATCAGAACTTTATTGTAAAAAGAACATTTTAGCATCTGAGTGAAAGCTACATTATATTGGAAGTTGAGGCATGGAGATGAAATTAAATTCCAGATGAGAGATAATAATTTGTCTGTACTAGGACCATGGGTATATGAGAGGACAGAACAGGATGAATTCAAGAGATATTGGGAAGGCAAAAACAACAAGATTTTATATCTGTTTGGAAATGTGGGATGTATGAGACTGAATAATTAAGAATAAAAGCAGGGTCATGAGCTAAAAGGATCATTTTTATGAAAAGGTAATGATGTTCTGTGTTAGACATATTGAGTTTGGTATACTTTTTAGACATTGCCTAAGAAGCAGGACTGTTTCAATAAAAAAAAAAAGTCAGATATATTGATCTTGGAATCATCTATACAGAGATGATTGTTGAACCCATGGGAGCCATTGGATAAAGGATATAATGAAGAAGATCCAATGTAGAGGGTCACAAACAATGGGGAAACTCTGGATGAGGAATAAGACCCTTCAACTCAGAGGGAACCTGCTAACTATATCTGGATGACATCTCCCGTAAGGGCTCTTAGCCTTCCTGAGAAATCAGGGGACAGTGACAAATTGAAGAAGAGTGATATCAGGTGGCAAAGAGTGATACCTGGTGGCAAACTTCATACAATAGCAAGTTGTTTATGTGGTGCCATGTGCATAGTATATACTTAGCACATGCCCAACGTTGTTTTGATTATGTAAGGGTATAAGGGTATAAAAAGAGAAAGTCCTTGGAATAAACAGACTCCATAGTTCCATCTTTCTCAGGAGTTCTGTCTCATCACTTCTAAACTAATATGGTATATTTTAATCATGCTGGCATGGGGGCTTTAGAAAGCACAGTATGGTTTGTCACCCCAACTTGGGGAGTCTAGAAAATGGGACACAATATTTTTATCACCCTGATGTGGGGGCTCTAGAAAGCATGGTACATTTTGTCACCCCAACTTGGGAGCTCTAGAAAGCAGGACACAACAATCCAGGACAGATAACTTGAGTGACCCTATAAAGATATAGCAAGGGAATGTAGGAATGAGAATTCAAACAGATGGGGGAAGAGGTGGGAAAAATCAAGATAATACAAATCTAAAAAGATAAGAGGGTCCAGAATGAGAGGGTTTTAAATGCTACAGAAAGATCAAGAGAAGATATGTTCATGAGAGATCACCCAGAGAAGGCAGGCATATGAAATGACTGTTTTGCTTCTTTATATTTTCTGCCAAAAAGGACCTTTTGATAAATAGAAAACTGATGTCCAATAAAAATAATTAAAGAGGTACTAAGAGAACACTGAACTTTCCTTGTTGTCCTCAAGTACTAAAAGAACTGGTAGATACTAAATTAAAAATAGTTTTTTTATGGAAAACAAGAGTGATAGGGAAGGATTAGGAAAGGGCAAATATATTAGCTGAACTAATAAATGAAATTTATGTTAGCAACAAGCATTTTCTTCTGACCACTATAAGTTCTGGACAAGAGCCTAAGCTGCTCAGACATTCATGGAACTTCATTGCTTCCAAACATGACAACTTGGCTAAATATGCTAAATACAAACATCTCAAGATAACAATACACCAGAGTTTTAAGCTTAGATTTATACTCATTCCAAACTATAGCAAACTATGTCATGGGTATGGAAAAATGCAGAACTACTACTTGCAATCTGTGTTTAAATATTATAACATATATGTCTCACTAATGAATCTGAATAATTTGTACACTATCCTGAATGACACAGTAAATAAGTTTAGACTCTTACATTTATTTAATGATATGCTTGGAAATAGCTTTTGGAGGAAAGCAACTATATCCACAAGAATTCATATGTCATATATCTCATATATCATAGATATATATGTATGCATTCACATATGTTTTGCATATATATACTATATACACATATACACACATTTCCACTGTATTGTAGTCCTCAAGCAGCATGTTTTCCTGCAGGCTATTTATATTTATATTCACTCCTCTATGTACTGCAATATCGGATCCTTTTAGACTTCTTGTCCAAAATTCTGGTGATTCTTGTAGTGTTCCAATTGGTTTTCTGGAGGTTTTTGGAACAGTCTTCTTTTTAGCATAGTAATCATCACTAGAATGTCTAGCCATAGGTGTTGAAATCCAACTCCTTTATTATCTCCTTCAAAGTCTTGTCTCCTTGCCTGTGGCTTTGGCTAGCTTTTTTGGAGGCCTTCCAGATACTTAGTTTTAGGGGAGAAGCGGAGAAGAGCCTGCCACCACAGTGGTATGAGATGGAGTGAATCTCTGAGTTCAGGGGCTTGTGCTCCAGCCTTCAGCCACCACTAAGGTGGAAAATGGAATGAATCTGTCTCTCAGTCTGCCCTGGCTGAATTTGTCCCAGCTTATATGCTCTATTATAAGTAGATCATTTATACTATACTGAGTATAAACTAACATTATATCACTACAGAACCATTATTTGTTGTAAGATTAAATCAATCATACTGAACTATTAATCACCATGCTAAATTAGATAACCATTGTCTTATCAATTTCATTTAGTTAGCATCTTGTAAGAATCCTTGTTTCAAGTACAGAGTTCTGGCCCATAATAGATTCTGGCCTTTAGCTAGACTAAGTCATAGAATTTGGACCATAAATCCTAAACTACCTGGGTCAAAGACAAAAGACTTTGCAAGTTTTGCAGTGTGCTGGACTGAGTTCCCCAGCATCTTTTAAACGATGTTGTGGTCAGTATAGGGGTAGTGATTGCCTACCTGGCACATACTGTATACTTATTCCTTCCTTACTATACTTTTACAAGGTACATTGCTGCTTTAGCTTGCTTGTCTATAAATCCATAAAAAGTAGACAAAATTTGATCTACAATTGAGCAAGAGAAGGATCTGCCATTATTTGGGGGTCTAAATGTAAAGCACACTTTAATTTCTTCAACTTTCAAACAAGAAAAAATAAAGAGATACTTGTAAAGCTTTTTCTTTTCTGATTCTCTCCCCAATTTTACTTTCTATGAATACTTATGAAATCTGTGTCCAATATGTCACTCCTATTCTTTACTAAAGAAAATTTAATTAGTAACTCTAATAATAGTTTGACATGTCACATAAGTATTTTTGAATAGAATTTATACTCCCTCCTCAACAAATAAACTAAGAAAGTATTAAATGGATTTTGATACTATTTTTTCTTACTATATTAATCTTTAGGTCCATCAGTAGATTTCAATATTGGCTTTCTATCAGAGTAACACGTATCAGCAAAAGGCTTATTACCTATACAAACCATTCTATTGTCACTTACATGCTTGCAGAATTTGACAAACATTGAGATAATTTTCCAATGAAAGTACTGGATTTTTCATTCTGATTATTTGCCTGTTCACTTATATGGTGAAAAATAAAGAACATGAACTTTTAAAAGTTAAATTTTATTTGAAATACAGTATCTGTGTTAGGTTATCAAGCTTTTAAAAGATAATTTGAAATATCATTTGAAGTCAAAAATATAATTTAATTTTATGAATGAGAACAATCCATAGATGATACTTTATTTTTGGAATGTGTTATTTATGGTTACAATTAAATACCAATTACTGAAACCCTCTGAAAGATAGCATGTGCTGTTTGATTATGCCTAAGACTGTAAGTTCTTTGAGGGCTTCTTTTTGTATACTTGGAATAGTGTCTGTTACACAATAGACAATTAATATGTTTTTATTGATTGATTTATTGATTTATGCTCATAAAAGGAATTCTTTTTAGGCATATATATATATATATATATATATATATATATATATATATTCTTTTTAGGCATATATATATATCTTCCTGTAAATGAACCATTTTTTATTTAACTTGATTGACTTTTTGTGTCTTTGGAAGTTCTTTTAGTAGATATGGAAAAGGGATGATGGCAGAATAAGGTGGGAAGGAGGGATAAAAAGAGGGAAACCACATCCCACTAAGAGGCTAAGGAAACTTATCATATCTGAGGGAATTTAGAGAGGGGGAGGAACATTGTGTGAATCTTACTCTCATCAGAGTTAGCTCAAAGAAAAACAATTGACATTTGTTTTAAGAAAATTCTCTCTCGCCCTCATTAAACACTGGGGAGAGGAAAAGGGAAAAGAAAAGAGTAATAAAAGGGAAGGAAGGGGAAAGACTCAAAGGGGGGGGGAGGGATTATAAAGAGGATAAGTATCGTGATACAAGAGGGGTACATAAGTTTAAAAGGGAAAAGAGGTTGGGGAGGCAAGAATAAGTAAAGCACAATCTGGGGTTATATATGGCAGGAAATACAGATTTAGTAATTCTAACCGTAAATGTAAATGGGATGAACTCCCCCATAAAGAGGAGGCAGATAGCAGACTGGATCAAAAGTCAGAACCCTACAATATGTTGTTTACAAGAAACACATTTAAAGCAGGGGGATACATATAGAGTAAAAGTAAAAGGCTGGAGCAAAATCTATTATGCTTCAGGTGAGTCAAAAAGCAGGGGTAGACCTATCCTTATCTCAGATCAAGCAAAAGCAAAAATTGATCTAATTAAAAGAGATAAGGAAGGAAACTACATCCTGCTAAAGGGTAGCATAAACAACGAATCAATATCAATATTAAACATATATGCACCAAGTGGTATGGCACTCAACTTCCTAAAGGAGAAGTTAAGAGAGTTGCAAGAAGAAATAGACAACAAAACTGTAATAGTGGGAGATCTCAACCTTGCACTCTCAGAATTAGACAAATCAAACCACAAAACAAATAAGAAAAGAAATTAAAGTAGAAATAGAATATTAGAAAATTAGGTATGTTGGATCTTTGGAGAAAATTGAATGGAGATAGAAGGAATATACTTTCTTCTCAGCAGTTCATGGAACCTATTAAAAAATTGACCATATATTAGGACATAAAGACCTCAAAATGAAATGCAAGAAAGCAGAAATAGTAAATGCTTTCTTTTCAGATCATGATGCAATAAAACTACATTCAACAAAAGTTAGGGAAATAGACCAAAAAGTAATTGGAAACTAAAACAATCTCATCTTAAAAAATGATTGGGTGAAGCAGCAAATTATAGATACAATTAATAATTTCACTCAAGATAATGACAATGATGAGACATCATACAAAATTTGTGGGATGCAGCCAAAGCGGTAATAAGAGGGAATTTTATATCCTTAGAGGCTTACTTGAATAAAACAGAGAAAGAAAAGATTAATGAATTGGGCTTCCAACTAAAAAAACTAAAAAAGACCAAATTAAAAACCCCCAATCAAATACTAAATTGGAAATTCTAAAATTAAAAGGAGAAATTAAAAATATTGAAAATAAAAAACTATTGAACTAATTAATAAAAACTAAGAGTTGGTTCTATGAAAAGCCAATAAAATAGATAAGCCTTTGGTAAATCTGATTAGAAAAAGGAGGGAGGAAAATGAAATTAGTAGTCTTAAAATGAAAAGGAGAACTTTCCACCAATGAAGAGGAAATTAGAGAAATAATAAGGAGTTATTTTGCTCAACTTTATGCCAATAAATTTGATAACCTAAGTGAAATGGATGACTACCTACAAAAATACAGACTTCCCAGACTAACAGAGGAAGAAGGAAATTCTTGAATAGTCCCATTTCAGAAAAAGAAATAGAACAGCAATTAAACAACTCCCTAAGAAAAAATCCCAGGACCAGATGGATTTACATGTGAATTTTACAAACATTTAAAGAACAATTGGCCCCAATGCTATATAAATTATTTGATAAAATAGGGAATGAAGGTCCTACCAAATTCCTTCTATGACACAGACATGGTACTGATACCTAAACCAGGTAGGCTGAAAACAGAGAAAGAAAATTATAGACCAATCTCCCTAATGAATATTGATGCTAAAATCTTAAATAAGATATTAGCAAAAAGACTACAGAAAATCATCTCCAAGATAATACACTATGATCAAGCAGGATTTATACCAGGAATGCAGGGCTTGGTTCAATATTAGAAAACTATCAATATAATTGGCCATGTTAATAACCAAATTAACAAAAACCATATGATCATCTCAATAGATGCAGAAAAAGCATTTGATAAAATCCAACATCCATTCCTATTAAAAAACACTTGAGAGTATAGGAATAAATGGACTTTTCCTTAAAATAATCAGCAGCATCTATTTAAAACCATCAGTAAGCATCATATGTAATGGAGACAAACTGCAACCATTCCCAATAAGATCTGGAGTGAAACAAGGTTGCCCACTATCACCGTTACTATTTAATATTGTATTAGAAACGCTAGCTATAGCAATAAGAGCTGAGAAAGAGATTAAAGGAATAAGAATAGGCAATGAGGAAGCCAAATTATCACTCTTTGCCGATGACATGATGGTATACTTAGAGAACCCCAGAGATTCCTCCAAAAAGTTATTAGAAATAGTCCACAACTTTAGCAAAGTTGCTGCTTATAAAATAAACCCACATAAGTCATCAGCATTCTTATATATCACTAACAAAATCCAACAGTCAGAGTTACAAAGAGAAATTCCATTTAAAGTAACTACTGATAATATAAAATATTTAGGAATCTATCTGCCAAGGGAAAATCAGAAACTTTATGAGCAAAATTACAGACCACTTTTCACACAAATTAAGTCTGATCTAACCAATTGGAAAAAATATTAAATGCTCTTGGATAGGGCGAGCAAATATAATAAAGATGACAATATTACCTAAACTAATCTATTTATTTAGCGCTATACCAATCAGACTCCCAAAAAAACTATTTTAATGACCTAGAAAAAATAATCAACAAAGTTCATATGGAAAAACAAAAGGTCAAAATTTCAAGGAATTAATGAAAAAAAATCAAATGATGGTGGCTTAGCTGTACCAGATCTAAAATTATATTATAGAGCAGCAGTTACCAAAACTATTTGGTATTGGCTAAGGAATAGATTAGTTGATCAGTGGAATAGATTAGGTTCAAGGGATAAAACAGTCAACAAATATAGCAACCTAGTCTTTGACAACCCAAAGATCCCAGCTTTTGGGATAAGAACTTACTGTTTGATAAAAATTGCTGGGAAAATTGGAAACTAATATGGCAGAAACTAGGCATTGATCCATACTTAATGCCGTACACCAAGATAAGGTCAAAATGGGTTCATGACCTAGGCATAAAGAATGAAATTATTAATAAATTAGAGGAATATAGGATAGTTTATCTCTCAGACCTGTGGAAGGGGAAGGTCTTTATGACCAAAGCAGAACTAGAGATCATTACTGATCACAAAATAGAAAATTTCGATTATACCAAACTGAAAAGTTTTTGTACAAACAAAACTAATGCAGACAAGATTAGAAGGGAAGCAATAAACTGGGAAAATATTTTTACAGTCAAAGGTTCTGATAAAGGCCTCATTT
Source organism: Sarcophilus harrisii (assembly GCF_902635505.1). Classification (NCBI taxonomy): domain Eukaryota; kingdom Metazoa; phylum Chordata; class Mammalia; order Dasyuromorphia; family Dasyuridae; genus Sarcophilus; species Sarcophilus harrisii. The sequence continues at coordinate 137,398,950 of NC_045431.1, read as the reverse complement.
CCAAAATATAGAGAATTAACTCTAATTTATAAAAAATCAAGCCATTCTCCAATTGAAAAATGGTCAAAGGATATGAACAGACAATTCTCAGATGAAGAAATTGAAACTATTTCTAGTCATATGAAAAGATGCTCAAGTCATTATTAATCAGAGAAATGCAAATTAAGACAACTCTAAGATACCACTACACACCTGTCAGATTGGCTAAGATGACAGGAAAAAATAATGATGATTGTTGGAGGGGATGTGGGAAAACTGGGACATTGATTCATTGTTGGTGGAGTTGTGAACGAATCCAACCATTTTGGAGAGTAGTTTGGAACTATGCTCAAAAAGTTATCAAACTGTGCATACCCTTTGATCCAGCAGTGTTACTACTGGGATTATATCCCAAAGAGATTATAAAGAAGGGAAAGGGACCTGTATGTGCAAGAATGTTTGTAGCACCTTTTGTAGTGGCTAGAAACTGAAACTGAATGGATGTCCATCAGTTGGAGAATGGCTGAATAAATTGTGGTATATGAAAATTATGGAATATTACTGTTCTGTAAGAAATGACCAACAGGATGATTTCAGAAAGGCCTGGAGAGACTTACACGGAACTGATGCTGAGTGAAATGAGCAGGACCAGGAGATCATTATATACTTCAACAAAATACTAGATGATGACCAGTTCTGATGGATCAGGCCATCCTCAGCAACGAGATCAACCAAATCATTTCTAATGGAGCAGTAATGAACTGAACTAGCTATACCCAGAAAAAGAACTCTGGGAGATGACTAAAAACCATTACATTGAATTCCCAATCCCTATATTTATGCACACCTGCATTTTTGATTTCCTTCACAAGCTAATTGTACAATAATTCAGAGTCTGATTCTTTTTGTACAGCAAAATAATGTTTTGGTCATGTATACTTATTGTGTATCTAAGTTATATTTTAATATATTTAACATCTACTGGTCATCCTGCCATTTAGGGGAGGGGGTGGGGCGGTAAGAGGTGAAAAATTGGAACAAGAGGTTTGGCAATTGTTAATGCTGTAAAGTTACCCATGTATATATCCTGTAAATAAAAGGCCATTAAATAATAAAAAAAAAAAAAAAAAAAGGAAGTTCTTTTTCCCTAATCTAAATGATTCATTGAGTTATGCTCTCTGGCATCTGCCAAAGGTGAATCAAGCACTGTATTAAGTATTATATACATTCTAGAACTTCATATTTTAATGATAAATTTTAATTGCATTAAAAATCCTTCAATTTTTTTCTTTCAAAATATGTAAGGATATTTTTTACACATATTCAATATTTACATAGTACTTTAAGGTTTGCAAATATACAGACATACACCAAAAATTTAATTTGCTGCTCACAACAACTCTATGAAAAAGGCACATTTTACAGATGAGGAAAGTAAAGTTGAGAGGTTAAGAGACTGGGAAAGGGTAAAATAACTAGTAAGTGTCTGAGGCAGGATTTGAACTCAAATTTTCCCAATTTCAGATCTAGTATTCTACTCATTATAATACTGACCTGTTTACTTAAAAGTATCTACAGAGGCACATTATATGTTATATAGGACATTATTTCAAAGATTTTTTTTTCCCTGAGGCAATTGGGGTTAAATGACTTGCCCATGGTTACACAGCTGAGAAGTGTTAAGTGTCTGAGACCAGATTTGAACTCATGTTCTCTTGACTTCAGGGCTGATGTTCTAGTCACTGCCCTCAAAGATTTCTCAAGAATCATGTCTACATTGTAATCTATTAAGCAATGTTCTGGTAAATGTTTGAAAATCAGCTAGCTAGGGAAAATAATATACATATAATACACTTTTAAACTAAATTTATATTTTTCATATTTTCTCTACCTCTTTCTTAAATCTAGAAAATCAGCAAAGCAATAAATCAAGCCCTGGTTTGTAACATTCCCCAGTATCTGAGGTGTTTATACTTGTCACACATAAAAATATCCTGTACTTGCTCCAAAATACCATAAGTGTTTTTACAGAATTCTAATAGAATTCTATTTACAACACATATGGACTCATCAAAATGACATCCTGTTGTATGGGTATTCAATATCAAATGTCAGTGATAGAATTGATTAAATATCTCATTGAAATTTCTTTTTATATAGAAATATTCCTCCATGTCACATCAAATCATTGTAGAACTACATGTAGTAGATGTAGAACTACTAGTAGATCTACATCTATTAGATGTAGATCTGTATGTAGAACTACATGTAGAACTATATGTCCCTATAGATAATCTCTTTTTGTAAATTATTCTATAACTTTAGTTTTATTATGATTCCAAGGACATTTCTGGATCCCTTGTTTACTTTAATATTTTGGGGAGGGGCTGTTCAGACCTGTAATTTTATTAGTACATAGAAATAAAGAGGAGTAAGAAACCCCTTCCATTATGCTGCCAACACAGTCAGCTAATTATTCTGTTAGAGTTTTTCTGGGCCACCAAAGGAGGAAGTGAGTTGCCCAAAGTTGCAAGTCAGTCTGTCTTAAAGGTCGGACTTAAATATGATTATTTCTCTCAAAAGGCATTATTCTATCTATTGTGTCATACTATCTAGACAAGCAATAAAAATTCAAAACAAATCCTAAAATATATTTTAAAGTCTTTTCTGATTCTGTCTCTCACACAATTTCATCTGTTCATCTCTATCTTCTAACTAATAGTGTGAGATTTCTTCCAATTTGACTGATCTGGCCTTGCTATCTAAGGAACTCTCTTTTTTCCCCATTTATTAATTATTTTATTTTTTTCTGGTTATACATGTAGCTTAACTTTTTGAATACACATTTCTTTTGTAAATCTTGTTGAGAGAGAAAAATCAGAACAAAAGGGAAAGAACACAATAGAAAAAAAAAACAGGAAAAAAATGCACATAGCATATGTTGATTTATATTCAGTTTCCATAGTTCTCTTTCTGGATGCACATTATGTTTTCTGTATGAAGTTTATTGGGACTGCTTTGTCCAAGGTGCTCTCAAAAGTCTTTTCTATCATAAAGAAGGGAAAGGGACCTCTATGTGCACGAATGTTTATGGCAGCCCTCTTTGTACTGGCTAGAAACTGGAAACTGAGTGGATGCCCATCAGTTGGAGAATGGCTGAATAAATTGTGGTATATGAATATTATGGAATATTATTGTTCTGTAAGAAATGACCAGCAGGATGATTTCAGAAAGGCCTGGAGAGACTTACACGAACTGATGCTGAGTGAAATGAGCAGGACCAGGAGATAATTATATACTTCAACAACAATACTATATGATGACCAGTTCTGATGGACCTGGCCATCCTCAGCAATGAGATCAACCAAATCATTTCCAATGGAGCAGTAATGAACTGAACCAGCTACGCCCAGAGAAAGAACTCTGGGAGATGACTAAAAACCATTACATTGAATTCCCAATCCCTATATTTATGCCCACCTGAATTTTTGATTTCCTTCACAAGCTAATTGTACAAGATTTCAGAGTCTGATTCTTTTTGTGCAGCAAAATAACGTTTTGGTCATGTATACTTATTGTGTATCTAATTTATATTTTAATGTATTTAACATCTACTGGTCATCCTGCCATCTAGGGGACGGGGTGGGGGGTAAGAGGTGAAAAATTGGAACAAGAGGTTTGACAATTGTTAATGCTGTAAAGTTACCCATGCATATAACCTGTAAATAAACCTCTTGGTTCATAGATCTTACATTCCAAATTCTTATGCAATTTTGATCTTTATAACATTGGAATTTCCTTTCATTACTAGATACATCTGCAGCAGAGCTTTCTTTCAGTTTTAGCACAGCTGCTTCATAAGTGCTGAAGCTACTTTGCTCTTCCCTAGATAGCTTGTTGAAGATCTTTGAACTTGAGAGGCTATCTTCTGGTACCACATATTTTATCATCTTGATACTCTCCATGGGATTTTCTTGGCAAAGATACTAGAATGGTTTTTGCCATTTCCTACTCCAGTTGAGAAAACTGAGGAAAATAGGGTTAAATTATTTGGCCAAAATGGTCCAGCTAATAAAGTGTCTGAGGCCAGATTTGAATTCTGGAAAATGAGTCTTCCTCTCGTTAGCACTCTATTCATTTTGCCATCTATCTGTCCTTTGAAGGAAGTACAGAGATTATATTTCATCCTTGGATTATTAAAGAAAAATTATAATATCAGTCCAGCACATCAGAAAAATCACATTCCATGGGAGAAAATATTACTTTAGACAGATCATTTAGATAGTTTTCTTAATAATATAGAAAAAGGGACCATGCATATTGAGAATAAGTTAGAGAGAAGTAAAAGAGTGGGTCTCCATTGATGATCATACCAATTAAAATATTTTGCCTTCTATAGGTAGGAATACTTTCTTAATAATAATTAGAAAATGCAGGAGATAAGTGATTTTTGAGGAAAAAGATAATGAATTTTCTTTTGGACATACTGACAGTATGTCTGAGCAGAAGGAAGTCATACAGGGTGAAAGAACATCCTGTGGGTGAATGGAAGTGGGTTTTACTCCTACCTTGAATCAGTACTTTATTTCAATCTTCCAGAGTTTCATTTGGAAAGAAATGATTAGAATATGTTGAAAATAAAACTAAATCAATTATTGCCATTCATCTTGGTTTTATAAATTGAATTTGCACTTGGCAGAAAATAATCTGATGAATATCAATGATCTATTTTACTTAAGAGAAAACAGAAATAAACCTGGAACTTAATGAAGTTGTTTTCTATCTGCATCTATCACTATCTTGTGAGGTTAATTATTTCATTTCCCCATTCATTAACTTAACTACAATGTTTACAGAAATTTCTTTCCATATTTTTTACTGGATTAGATTAAAAGCTTCTGTGAGATAAACACACTATCACTGGCTGAATCCCCCTATACTTAAACTCTGTGAGTGAGATTGAAAAAAGCCAATATATCTTAATTTTACATGAAATATGCATGTAATTTACTTAAGATATTCCTTTAAGATAATATTTGGTATGTATATAGCACTTTCACTTTCTAAGCCCTTATAATTATTAAGTAATTAACATTTTTGTTGTATTAGTCATGGGACATAAATAATGATATTATAATTACTTTAATGTTAATTTTACTTGTTTATTTTTTACCATATTATGAAAACATACCCTTGTGAGCCAGACTCCCTCAGAAGAAATGATGTAGCTCTCATAGTCTAGATGCTACATATCAGGGAATTATAAAGAAAAATTGCCCTGATATCCCAGAATCAGAGGGGAAATAGAAATGGAAAGAATTCACCTATGATCCCAAATGAAAAGAGTAAGTTAATCATGTTGATGATGTTAAAAAATGGATAGTGTGAAAGAGGGATGTCCTGGATAAAAAGGGCTTAAGGGAGAAGAAGAATGGGGGTAATCATTTCACTTTAAATAATCATATAAAGAAGTGCTTTTATGGCAGAGAGAAAATGGTGAGGGGGCAGACAGGCAATACCTGAACTTCACTCACAATTAGACTGATTCAAAATAGGAAAATATATGCATACTCAATTGGTAATAGAAATTTACCTAACCCAACAGGAAAGTATGAGAAAGAGAAGGTGATAAAAGGAAAGGCAGATAAAGGAAGATAATGGTCAGAAGTAAAATAGAATTTAGAAGAAGAAAAGAATAAAAGAGAAGAATATAGAGGAGGAAATAGAATGGAAAGAAATGCACAATTAGTTATAACTTTGAATGTAAATGGGATGAAGTCATTCAGATATTGGAAGCAGAACGAATCAGAAACCAGACTCCAGCATTATTTATAAGATCACATTTTAAAAGGAAAAACACACACTAGGTAAAAATAAGAGTTGCAGCAGAATTCATTATTTATCATATATATATATATATATATATATATATATATATACACACACACACACACACACACACACACACACACACATATATATATATATATATATATATATAATCAAAGTAAAAGTAATAATCACAATCTCAGACAAAGCAAAAGCAAAAATAGCCTAAATTAAATGCCATAAATGCTATAAACATCTTGCTAAAAGAAAATTTACACAATGAAACAATATCAATACCAAATGGCATGGCACCCAAAATTTTAAAGGAAAAGGAAAATGAATTATAAAAAGAAAAGGGCAATAAAAGTATACTCATGGAGTACTTCAACTTCCTCCTCTCAGAGCAAGATAAATGTAACCATTAAAAAATAAGAAAGAAGTCAAAGAGATGAATAGAAATCTTAGAAATGTGAGGTGCTAAACCTCTGGAGAAAACTGATTGGGAATAAAAGGAGCATATCTTTTTCTCATCTGTGTATGATACCTTGACACACACACAAAGAAATGATCAGATATGCAGTGGTTCTCAAACTTTTGTTTTCAGTATCTTTATCCTTTTAAAAATTATTGGGGATCTCTCCAAAGAGTTTTTATTTAGCTGGATTATATTTATAGGCATTTACCATATTGAAAATAAAAACTATTTTTGAATTTGTAGACCCTCTAAAAAGGTTTCAGAGATCCCCAGCATTCTGTAGACCATACTTTGAGAACCACTGTATTAGAGCATAAACCCTCAAAACAAAATACAGAAAAGCAGAATTATCAAATGCACATTTTCCATTTCATAACACACACACACACACACACACACACACACACACACACAAAAGGAATTTACAGAAGAGCCTATAGAAACATAGATTAAAAGCTAAATGGAAACTAAATAATAATATTATCCCAAGGAATGAATGGGTCAAAAACTAAATTATGGAAACAATCAATTATTAAAGATAATGGTAGAAATGTGATAACATTCCAAAATTTGTGGAAATTAGGCAAACGAATACATAGGGGAAATTTTATATTTCTAAGTGAATACAGCTATAAAAAAGGGAAAAAAAAGAGTACATCAATGAATTGGGGATGCAATTAATTTTTTTTTAAATCCCAAATTAAACATCAAAATGGAACTTTTGAAAATCAAAGGAAGATTAATAAAATTTAAAGTGCAAATACAACTGAACTATTAAATATCTATTCAATGATTTTATTTTTTTAAAGCCATAAAATAGATAAACAGCTGGTTAATTTGATTTAAAAAATAAGAAAACCAAATTTCTACTATCAAAAATTAAAATAGTAATAAACCACTAAATGACAATGAAACTAAAGAAAGATTTTGACGATTAAATACCAGTAAAACTGATACTCTCAATTAAATAGATATATATTTATAAAAATAAATTCTGCTTAAAATAACAGAAGAAATAAAATACTTAACTCTATCTCACGCAAAAAAAAGTAATTAAACACATTATTGGGCTTCCTAAGAAAAGATCCCTAGCACTACATGGATTCATGAGTGATTTCTACCAAACATTTAAAGAAAAATTAATCCCAATACAATATAAATAATTTGAAAAAATAGTTATAGAAAGATTCCTAACCAATCAATTTTGTGACCCTAATATGATTTTGATACCTAAACCACAGAGAGGAAAAATGTAGAAAGAAAACTAAAGGTCAATTTCTTTATTGCAAAAAAAAAAAAAATAATAATAAATTAAACACTAGCAAAGAGATTAGAGTACCATATCACCAAAACCATACAATATGACCAGGTAGAATTTATACCAGGAATACAAGACTGATTCACTATTAGGGAAGCTATCCTCATAATTGAAAAAAAAAAAAACACTAAAATTCATGTGGAATCACAAGAACTAAATAATATGAAATGAATCAATGAAAAAATGTTAAGGGAGGTAATCTAGCAGTTCCAGATTTCAGCCTATATTACCAAGAGGTAATTGTCAAAACATTCTGGTACTGGCTAAAAAGTAAAGCTGTCAATCATTAGAAGAGAGCAGGGACAATAGTAAATTATTTTGTAATCTAGTGTTTGATCACCCAAAGGTTCAAGCTTTTGAGGTAAAAACTTAACATCTGATAAAATTTGCTGGAAAACTAGAAAGCAGTATGCCAAAAACTAGCCATAAACTATTTCACATTGTATAGCAAGATGTGGTCAAAATGGATAAATGATTGAGAAAGCAGCCAAATACAAACAACTGACCATAAACACTAGCACAACAGCACAGAGCCCCAGGGCATTGCTGACTCCACTGACAGAGAATCTCCACAGGAAGGCATATACAGGAATCTACAGAAGTGTTGGCCACTGCCCTGCTTGCAAGCCAGTAGATCAGCAGAAAAGTTTTAAAACATCCAACAGAAACACAAAAGATTAATAGTTAAACCCCAAAATGCCAGAATCTCAGGAAACTTGGCCACACCCACCCAGCAGTGGGAATGAATCAGCACTGACCCAGTGCAGTTGTTGTTGCTTGCAAAACCTCTCCCACCCCAAAGGCAGACCTTAACTTAAAAAAAAAAATGAGTAAAAAAAGTAAAGAAGACTCTAACAATTGATAGTTTTTATGGTGAAAGAGAAAAACAGATTACAAACCCTAAGGAGACTAAAGGCAGATTGTCTCCAGATGAAGTTCCAAAATGTGATATAAACTGATCCTCATCACACAAGGCTCTCCTAAAAGAAATTTAAAAAGGACCTTAAAAGAGAGTTGAAGAAAAATGGGGAAAGGAAATGAAAGCTTTGCAAGAAGGTTTGGAAAAGGCAACACAAAATAGACTTAGTGAAATGGAAAAAGCATATAATGCATTAAAAGATAGATTTGATAAAATGGAAAAAGTAAGCAACTCCAAGAAAAACAGAATTTGTGAAACAGAAAAAGAAAATAACTTCTTTAAAAAACAGAATTTGTGAAATGGAAAAAAATCATAGAACAAAGCAACTCATTTAAAAATTGAATTGGACAAATAAAAAAAGAAGTAAAAAAAGGAAATGAAGAAAATAATAAAATTAAGAATTGAACAAAGGGAAATGACTCAATAAGATAACAAGTCAAGCAAAACCAAAAATATGAAAAAATAGAAAAAATGTAAAATACGTAATTGAGAAAATAACTCACCCAGAAAATATATCTAGAAGAGACAATGTAAGGATTGATTATTGGATTCCCTGAAATACATGATGAAAAAAGAGCTGGATACTATCTTTCAGAAAATCATCAAAGAGAACTGCCCAGATATTAGAAACAGAAGGTAAAATGACCATTGAAAGAATTCACCAAATGCCTTCTGAAAGAAATCCCAAAACTAAAACCTCAAGGAATATCATGGCCAAATTTGAGAACTATTGGAACAAGGAAAACATATTACAAGCATCCAGAAAGAAACAATTCAAATCCCGAGGAGCCACAATAAGGATTACTCAGGTCTTAGCAGCTTCCACTTTAAAGGATCAAAGACCCTGGAATCTGATATCCCAAAAGATAAAGGATCTTAGAATGCAGCCAAGAATAAATTACCCTGCTAAACTGAGCATTTTCTTTCAGGGAAGAAGATGAACATTCAATGAAGCTGATGAATTCCATGTATTTTTGATGAAAAAAACAGAGTTAAACAAAAAATTTGACCTCCAAAAGTAGAACTCAAGAGAAGCATAAAAAATTAAAAGAAAAAAGAAAAAACTTTTGAGAACTGTATTTCTTTTATGGGTATACATTGAAAATACATGTATAATCTGATTTTACTGTTATAACATTAAAAAGAGACTAGAGATGTAAAGGGGATTATAATAGAAAAAAGGAGAAAGTGGAGGTAAAAATGAGGAAAATTATATCTCAGGAAAAAGGAAAGAAAACATATTATAATTGAGGGAAAGAAGGGAGGGTGAAGAATATTATGTGAATTTTACTGTCATCAGATTTGGCCCAAAGAAAGAATATTAGATATATTTAGTTTCTCTAAGAAACATCTCTCATCTTATAGAAAAGTGGGAAGGGAGACAGGAAAAGGGAAGGGGTAGGCTAAATAGAAGGGAAATGAGAAATAGTAGGGGAAAAATAAAAGAAAGGGGAGAGTCTCTAAAAGGGGAGGACTGTTTGAAGCAAGTAGAGCTCATAAGTAAAATATTGGAGAGGAGGAAAAGGGGAAAAGGAAGGAGAAAAGCATAATGTAGACTTAATAAGAATGCAGAAAATACAAAATTAGTAGTTTTAACTGTAAATGTAAATGGAGTGAACTCTCCTATAAAATGTAAGTAGATAGCAAACTGGATTAAAAACCAAAATTTTACAATATTTTGTTTACAAGAAACACATTTAAAGCATAGTGATACATACAGAATAAAAGTAAAAGGATGGAGTAGAATCTAATATACTTCAGGTGAAGTTAAAAAAAAAAAAAGCAGGGGTAGCCATCTTCATCTCAGACCAAGCAAAAGCAAAAATTGATCTGATTAAAAGAGATAAGAAAGGAAACTATACCTTGCTATAGGGTACCATAGATAATGAAGCAATATCAATATTAAACATATATGCATCAAGTGGTATAGTATCTAAATTCCTAAAGAAATTGAGAGTTGCAAAATGAAATAGACACCAAAACTATAATAGTGGGATATTTCAACCTTGCTCTCTCAGAACTCAATAACTAAACCACAAAATAAATAAGAAAGAAGTTAAAGAGGTAAATAGAATACTAAAAAGATTGGATATGATAGACCTTGGAGAAAACTGAATGGAGACAGAAAGGAGTACACTTTCTTCTCAATAGTTCATGGAACCTGTATAAAAACTAACCATATATTAGGACATAAAGACCTCAAAATCAAATGCAGAAAGGCAGAAATAGTAAATGCATTTTTTCAGATCACAATGCAGTAAAAAATTACATTCAATAAAGGGCCAGAGAAAAACAGACCAAAAAGAAATTGTAAGTTAAATAATCTCAACCTAAAGAATGAATGAGTGAAACAGCAAATAATAGATACAATTAATTATTTCATCCAAGAGAATGACAATAATGAGACAACATACCAAATTTGTGGGATGAAGCCAAAGCAGTAATAAGGGAAATTTTTATATCTCTAGCGGCTTACTTGCACAAAGTAGAGAAAGAGAAGATCAATAAATTGGGCTTGCATCTAAAAAAGCTATAAAAAGAACAAATTAACCCCCTAATCAAATACCAAACTTAAAATTCTAAAAATAAAAGGAGAGATCAATAAAATTGAAACTAAAAAAATCTATTGAATTAATAAATGAAACTAAGAGTTGGTTTTATGAAAAGAAAAAACAGCAAAATAGATAAAGTTTTAGTTAATTTGATTAGAAAAAGGAAAGAGGAAAATCAAGTTGTTAGTCTCAAACAATGAAAAGGTAGAACTATCCATCAATGAAGAGGAAATTAGAGCAATAATTAGGAGTTATTTTGCCCAATAAATTTGACAACTTAAGTGAAATAGAGGAATGCCTGCAAAAATAGATTGCCCACATTGACAGAACAGGAAATAAATTATTTAAATAATCCCATTTTAGAAAAAGAAATAGAACAAGCTATTAATCAACTCCCTAAGAAAACATCCCCAGGACCACATGGATTTACATGTTAATTCTACCAAACATTAAAAGAACAATTAAATCCAATATTATTTAAATTATTTGAAAAAATAGGGAATGAAGGACTTCTACCAAATTCCTTTTATGACACAGACATGGTACTCATACATAAACCAGGTAGAATGAAAACAGAGAAAGAAAATTATGGACCCATCTCCCTAATAAATATTGATGCAAAAATCATAAACAGTATATTCCAAAGAGATTACATAAAATCATGCCCAGGATAATACACCATGACCAAGTAGGATTTATACTAGAAATGCAGGGCTGGTTGAATATTAAGAAAACTATTAGCATAATTGATTTTATCAATAACCAAATTAACAAAAGCCATGTGATTATCTCAATAGATGCAGAGAAAGCATTTGATAAAATCCAAAACCCATTCCTATTAAAAACACTAGAGAGTATAGGAATAAAAAGACTTTTTTTCTCAAAATAATAGCATCTATTTAAAACCATCAACAAGCATCATATGTAATGGGGAACCATTCCCAATAAGATGAGGGGTGAAACAATGTTGCCCACTATCATCATTATTATTCAATATGTATTAGAAATGTTAGTTTTGGCAATAAGAGATGAAAAAGAGATTAAAGGAATTAGAGTAGGTAGTGAGGAAACCTAAATTATCACTCTTTGCAGATGATATGATGGTATACTTACAGAACCCTAGAGAATCAACTAATAAACTAATAGAAATAATATACAACATTAGCAAAGTTGCAGGATACAAAATAAATCCACATTAAATCATCAGCATTCTTATGCATCATTAACAAAATCCAAGAGCAAGAGATACAAAGAGAACACCCATTTAAAATAACTGTTGATAATATTAAAATATTTGGGAATGTATCTGCCAAGGGAATGTCTGGAACTATATAAACAAAACTACAAAAGAGTTTCCACACAAATAAAGTCAGGTCTAAGCAATTGGAAAAATATCAGTTCTTGTGGATAGGTCAAGCAACATAATAAAGATGAGAATATTCCCTAAACTAATCTATTTATTTCATGCTATACCAATCAAACTCCCAAGAAACTATTTCACTGACCTAGAAAAAATAACAAAATTCATTTGGAAGAACAAAAGGTCAAGAATTTCAAAGGAATTAATGAAGAGAAAAACAAAGGTAGGTAGCCTAGCTGTACCAGATCTAAAACTGTATTATAAAGCAGTGGTCATTAATTTCTGGCTAAGAAATAGACTAGTTGATCAGTGGAATAGGTTAGGCTCACAGAAAAAAATAGACAAGGACTATTAGAATCTAGTATTTGATAAACCGAAAAGCCCCACCTTTTGGGATAAAAATTCAGTATTTGACAAAACTGCTGGGAAAATTGGAAACTAGTATTACAAAAAGTAGGCATCGATCCACACATAACATTATATACCAAGATAGGTCAAAATGGGTTCATGATCGAGACATAAAGAATGATAATATAAACAAATTAGAAGAACATAGGAAAGTTTACCTCTCAGATTTGTGGAGGAGGAAGGAATTTATGACCAAAGAAGAAGTAGAGATCATCATTGATTATAAAAAATAATTTTGATTATATTAAGTTAAAAAATTTTTTTACAAACAAAACTAATGCAAACAAGATTAAAGGGGAAGCAATAAACTAGGAAACCATTTTTAATCCAAAGGATCTGATAAAGGCCTCCTTTCTAAAATATATACAGAATTGACTCAAATTTATAAAAAATCAATCCATTCTCCAATTGATAAATGGTCAAAGGATATGAACAGACAATTTTTAGATGAAGAAAGTGAAATTATTTGTAGCCATATGCAAAGATGTTCCAACTCACTATCCATCAGAGAAATGTAAATTAAGACAACTCTGAGATAATACTACATACCTGTCAGGTTGGCTAAGATGACAGGAAAAGATAATGACAAATGTTGGAGTGGATGTGGGAATAATGGGGCACTGAGACATTGTTGGTGGAACTATGAATAGATCCAACATTCTGGAAAGCAGTTTGGAACTATGCTTAAAAAGTTATCAAACTGTGCATATCCTTTGATCCAGCAGTGTTTCTACTGATATTATCCCAGAGAGATCTTAAAAGAAGGAAAGGGATCCACATATGCAAAAATATTTTTTTAAAATAATTATAACTTTTTATTGACAGAACCCATGCCAAGGTAATTTTTTACAACATTATCCCTTGCACTCCCATTCCGATTTCAACACATTTAACATGTATTGGACTACCTGCCAAATGGGGGAGGGAATGGGGGGAAAGAAATTTGCAGCAAAAGGTTATGGAAGGGTCAATGTTGGAAAAATTACCCATGCATATGTTTTGTAAATAAAGCTTTAATTAAAAAAAGAAATGCAAAAAAAAAATAACAGACAAAAAGAATTTTATCATAAATACATTATTGGAGCATGGAAACATTTTCTTTCCATAAAGATCTGCGAATAAAGACAAAGTTTATGATAAACAAAAGAAAGAAGAGATTACAGGAAGTAGAAAAGCTAATTTTGTTTACAGAAAATAAAAAAGCCTTTGCACAACCAAGACAAATGCAGTCAAAATTAGAGGGAAAGAGAAAAGTAGAGGGGAAATTTGTAACAAGTTTTCTTAATGATTTACTTTTATTTTCAAATATGTAGGGAACTGAGTGCTATTTATAAAAATAAAAGCCATTCTCCAGTTTATGGTTAATGGATATGAATTTAAGAATAAATAAAAGTTGTCAATACTTAACATTTTTTAAAATACTCTAAATCATTACCAATTAAGAAAATACAAACTAAAATAACTCAGAGATACCATCTCATACCTCTCAGACTGACTAATATGACAAGAAAGAAAAAATGACAAATGCTGGAGGAGATGTGGAAAAACTCAGACATTAATGCACTGAAAGTAGAATGATTCAACCATTCTAGAGAATGTTTTGGACCTTTGCCCAAAGGATTATAAAATGTGCCTACTTTTTGGCCTAGCAGTACTACTACTAAGTTTGTGATCTCAAAAAGATCAAAGAAAAGGGACCTAAATATACAAAAATATTTTAGCAGTTCTTTTGATAGTGGCCACAAATTTTAGGTAGAAGGGAAGACCATCAATTGGGAAATAGCTAAGAAATGGCTAAACAAATTGTAGTATATAATTGTGATGGGATACTGCTGTTCTGTAATGATGGGCAGAATGGTTTCAGGAGAACCTGGGAAGAACTCATAAAAAGTGAAGTAAGCAAGACTAGGAGAATATTATATAAAGTAAGAACAATGTTAAACAATGATTGACTGTGAAAGATAGCTACTCTAATCAACACAAAATGGTCTAGGGACAATCCCAAAGAACCATTGTTGAAAGATACTATCTGCCTCCTGAAAGAGAACTAATGAACTCTCAACACATCTTGAAGCATCCCTTTTTATATATTTTTTATTTTTATTGTTTTCTTTTGTTTATGTTTTCTTTTGCAAAATGGCTACTATGGAAATATGTTTGGCATGTCCTTACAAGCATATCAAAATCAGTGTTTTGCTTTTTAAGAAGAGGGAAGGGAGGGAGATAATTTGGAGGTCATTAAAAATAATTATAAAAAATATTTTATATGTAATTGGGAAGTATTTAATAAAATGACAAAAGGACAAAATATTGCTGAATCAATGAACTTCTGATATGCAATTGCGAAAGGTTGACACTGGTAGTTAGTCATCTGAGTTGGCATAGGTCTTCATAGAAAACACAGCGCTGATGACATGACATAGATGCCTCAGAGACTTGTGAAACTTGGTTGTGATAAGTCACTTCTGCAATCTTCTGTGAAATGAATAACCCCAGAAGGCATTTCTAAGGATCATGAGATCATATGGTCCTGAGAATCTGTTATGGTTTTATCACTTTTCCTATCAGGACAAAAAGCCTGTAGAAGAGATAAACAGAGTTGAGAAATGAATATCTGTTTAAAGAGAGGGAATCTAAAATGAGAATATGAATTTTTGAAGCAAGAGTTAAGGCTAAACAATGATGGGCTCTTTCCCATGAGAAATTCTATCTAAAAAGGGATATTAACCCATACTTAGCTGGAGACTAGTGAATCTTACTGAGAATGTTTTAATTTTAAAATAGAGGAAGAGGGGAAAAAATTCTTAACAAGTATGACAGTTATACAGAAAAAGTCAACCATAATGGGCAGGCATGTGTGAACTGCAATCTGTATCACTGGAGAGAAAACTCACATCAGTGAAATTAAGAATTCATTTGAATATTGAATTTAGAGAATTCAAATTTTAATTTAATTTGGTATTTTGTTTTAATTTAAAAGATTCAGATCCCATTCTACCCCCTATATTTTTAAAATGTCAATATTTTTAATGTCGTTTCATCATGACCTATCTTTCAACCGTTATTTGTTTATATCTACAATTCCCTCAGGTTTCTTAAACTCACAATATTCAAAATCAGCTTATTATTTTGCACTTTAAATATGCCTCTGTTTCCACCTGAACTCCTTTCTGTCTATGGCAACATATAATTTTGTTGTTTTGCCCCTAATAGTCATATTAGGCTCTTTCCTTTACTTCCCCTTTCAAACTCAAGTACTAAAAAAAAAAAAAAGTAATTTTAATATCTATGATTAGAAAAAAAATTTCCCAAGAATTAGAGGTGTCTAAAACTCAAATTGGGTGCATTTTCAGGTGGTGAATTCAATTGACTAAAAGGTCGATGTAAAAAGATATTTATTAAGTTTCCTGATCTTATATATATATGTATAATTTATATATACATATATAATATATATAATATATAAAACATATCTTATAATAAAAATAATTCTGCCTAAATTTGTCTGCTTGTTCAGTCAGTGCCATATCAATAAAATGACCAAAATTATTTTATAGAGCTGGATAAAAAGAATAACAAACTAAATTTATCTGGAAGAACAAAAACTCAAGAATATCAGGGGAATTAATGAAAAAAAAATACAAAAAATGGTGGCTTAGCAGAACCAGACCTAAAACTATATTATAAAACACAAGTCATCAAAACCATTTAGTATTGGTTACGAAATAGGGTGGTGGATTAGTGGAATATGTTAGCTACATATAAGAAAATAACCAATGCCTATCATAATCAAGTATTTGATAAATTCCCAAATTCCAGTTTATGGGATAATGTTATGGGCCAGAATTCTGAAACACCTCTTACAAGGTGTTAAGTCAGTGGAATTGATAAAGACAATGGTTATCTAGTTTAGCCTGGTGCTTAATAGTTCTCTAGTTCAGTGCATGTACTTAATACTTAATATAGTTCTGCAAGATTCACACCTATAATGTAATTATAAGAGAGCAGATAAGTTGGGAGCCTCAACCAGATTCAGAGTCAGAGGAGACAAGCAGACTGGAGGCAGGAGCTCAAGTTCTCGGAACCAAAGCGAGACAGATTCATTTCATCTCCCATCTTTGTGGTGGCTGGAGGGTGGAGCACAGGCTCTGGGACAGACAGACTTCAAGACAGAGACCTTCATGGTGGTCTTCCTGCCTCCCCCACAGAAACCAGGACATATTCCAGAGGACTTCAAGAAAACTGACCTGGGCCCCACGCAAGGAAACTAGATTGTGAAGGAGATAATAAAGGATTTGGACTTTAAAATCAGCTTGTTCATTATTTTCTATAGAAAAATAATATTTCATTACTTTTATATATCACAAATTATTTAGCCATTCCCCAGTTGATGAGCATTTACTCATTTTCCAATTCTTTGCTACCACAAAAATAGCTGTGACAAACATTTTTGTATATGGGGGTACTTTAACTTCCTTGATGTTTTTCTTGGAATACAAACCCTAAAAAATGATGAACAAGCTGATTTTATAAAGGCCTGAAAAAATTTACATGAACTGATGATAAAAGAAACAAGCAGAACCAGGAATACATTATACACAATAACAGCAAGAATATGTGATGATCAGGTATGAAAGAGTTGGTTCTTCTCAGTGCTTCAGTGATCTAAACAATCCCAATGGACTTTGGACAGAAAATGCCATCTGCATCCCCAAAAAGAACTATGGAGATTGAATGTAAGGCAACATATGTTATATTCACTTCTTTTCTTCTGTTTTTTTTTTTACTCTCCCATGGTTTTTCCCCTTTGCTCTGATTTCTCCCCCAACATAATTATAAAGAAATGTCTATTAAAATAAATAAATAAATATTCCTGATATGTGCCAGCCACTCTTCTAGTTCATTGGGGATAGAAATACAGTGAATTCAAGAATCTCTAATTGCATGGAGATAACATTCTAAAATGGAAGAGTATAAATATGTACACACATGTGTGTTTATTCATATATGTAGATATATTCCCATATATATATATGTGTGTAGATGTATTATGTATGTTGTAGACATATTATATTTCATTTACAGAATAATTATAAAGAAAATAAATACAAATTAAGAGTACTTATCCAAATTAGTTTGAGGGGGAGTGTGAGGAAGAATTCAGGAAGAATACAAAGGAGAAGGGACATGTAGAAGAAAGCTCAGCTGTCTCCTTGAAAAACAGAGGACTTCTGTGAAGTAAAAGCAAAATGAAATACCATTTCAAACTTGAGAGATAGGCAAAACTATAGCACAGAGATAGTAGCTAGACTATTATGTGTGAGAAACAGAGAGATCACTATGGCTGGATTATAGAATGAGGAAGAAGTAGTAATATACAACAAGGCTGGAAAGAGTAGGGCAAGATTATGAGGAGTTTTTAAAAACTAGAAGATTTTATATGTGATTATGTAAGGTATAAGAAACCACTAAAAATTCCTCAGTAGAGATTAAAGGAATGATATGGTCAGATTAGTAATAAATGAATATCTCTTTGGCAGATGTGTATGAAATGCATAAAGTTGAGGCAGAGGACAACTTAGAAGATAGTAATAAACTAGAGGAGAGCCACATAGATGGTGGCTGTGGAACTAGAGTTATATATGGAATGTTGAAGGGAGAAATGGTAATATTTGGCAAGTGATTAGATATGTAAAGTGAAGATGAGTGAAATGGAGGATAATGAGATTTCTATCCTAGGCAGCTTCACAATTTTTTTTTTTTGGAGTAGCAGGCAAAACAAAAAACAAACAAACAAAAAAAGCAAACCCAAACACTTTAGGAATATGATAGAGGGGAATCCTATTGAGGTCTAAATGACTTCTAAGTTTCTTTCTAATATAGATGAGACTAGTTTTTCATCATTTTTCTATGGGTAAAAATAAATATACTGTCAAGGGGCTAAATGAGTCTTTTAAAAGAAACAGGATCAGGGTAACTTTTCACACTCAGCAATGTGAGCCTCAAAGAATTCTTAAATGGTTGTGTTGCCCTGAGAGTTTGAAAAATTGTTCTTTTTATATGAGGATTAGTCAGTTATCACAGTGAGCATGGAAATTCTTGAAAAATACTCTATTTCAGAAACATGAACTAAAATGATGTTAGATTTATATCACTGAAATTTAATATTAAGCTAAATATTAAGCATAAATTAATCAGGAATACATTATAGCTAAAATGTTTGAAAAGTGAAAATTCCCTTTTGCTAAAGAATCTAATTCATAGATGGACACTTTGTTCAATACAAATTTGTCTACAATCTTACCAAGTTTTCTCTTTAATGTAATGATTTAAAAACAATGGCAGGAAATGAGACATCCCAGTGAAACTTGACACTCTTTGCTCTTTTGGCAAACAATTATAGAGAACATAAAGCATATTAGGGCATGTCTTTGCCCCATGTCCAAGGTAACTGAGAAGTTTTTACAACTAGAGCTTTAGTCTAATTTGCAGGTGGACAACATGCTGTGTTTCCAGGTATTCTTCCTGCTATACATACAAACAGACAGACATAAACACACATACATACATATACATTTGTACACAAATACTTATGTACACACATATATATGTATGTATGTGTATATATATATATATATATATATATATATTTATCAAGAAGTTAATCAACAACTATAATGAGGCCTACATTTATAGAATATGGTTCTTAAAGTATCAGCCTCATAATATAAATTTGTGAAAGTACATGGGGATATCTGAGATGAGGGTCCTTGTCTCAGAAAGCAACTGTTTCAAACAGATGAATAAAATAAAAGATATGAAAGATTTCAGATTATTTTCCTGCCTGTTCTTTCCTTTTCTTACTCCATATCCAATTATTCATACCTCAGGACAGTTCTAGAAGATTTTGACTTATAGATTATAGGACATCTTTAAAACTGGCCCTATTTTATGATACTCCACTTATAGGAGAGGCTGACCACAGTGCCTTGAAAACCATTAGAAATTATGGCTAATTCCAGGGCCATAATTAAGAGTAATCTTAAATTCCCCAAAATACACCTGACCTGGTTAATCTCTCTCTCTCTCTCTCTCTCTCTCTCTCTCTCTCTCTCTCTCTCTCTTTCTCTCTTTCTTTCCCTCTTTCTCTCTTTCTCTGTCTCCTTCTCTGTCACCCCCTAGTATATGCCAGACATAAAGAAAATGCTGTATATTATTTGAGTGTACCAAAGCCACAGGATTCAGGGCTTGATTCTAGGTTTTATGACTCTAAGTTCAGTCCACATTTCAGTTAATGATTTCTTAACAGTCCTTTAAATTCAGAAAAGAAACAGGGCTGGTAAAAACAAATCTATTTGAACAGGCAGATATTCTTTTTGTACATTTGAATCTCCTTTGTTACACAGTCACTGTGGGGAAAAGCACATGAGATAAGTATTTGGCTTTCCCTGAAATTGGGGTGGGGAGAAAAAAATAAGCATTTTTACAATGTCTACTATGTGCCTCTCTACTGCAGGATTTCATGAATCCCAATGGTAAAGCATCTAAAATAAAACATTTTCATGTAGTGCATGTTTTCATTATTATATATTTTAAATGCTACAGTTCTATTTAGAATAAACAAATGCTGCATTAAAAATGCATTGTCAAAACTAGAAAAAATAGGTAATATCAAAAGAATACAGGAACATCTGCTTGTGTAATCCCAAATAAGAAATGTATTCTATAAGACCCTAACATTAACTTCAAAGAAAAAAAAAACATTTAGAATAAAAGCAAACAGTACAAAGTCATCAGAAATCCAAAGTTCTTTTGTTTTGAAGCCTAAGGATATATGAATTATTTTGCCATGCTTTTTAAAGCTAATATAAAGTAGTTTCCCCCTTACTTTTATTTTTTCTCCATCTGAATTATTGAACCAAATGAAATTCTTTATTAGGGAACAATTTCAAATAAATGGAAAACATCTTTAATTAGTTCATTTAAGTAATACAGTAAATTTCATAGGGTTCCAAAATCTTCTCCAATTTAAACACTCAAGACACATGAAACCATGATTGGGAATATAAATTTACACCATTGACCAACTTTATCTTAAAATTACCTGAAAAAAAACCAAGTGGGATTAGATATCTTTGACTCTGAAAATGAAGGATATGCTCAACTAGAAGATTAAACACTGAATGAGGGTAGTAACGTCAGCCAGGTCAGCTACTCACCTTCCAGCACAATTAAACCTTGGAGCTGTTTCTGAGGAGAATGCTCAGCCTTCCCCATGAACTGTGACTCTTAGGGCAGGCAAAAGTCACTTAATTGAAATAGCAAAGCATCCCAAATGAAAGACAGGATATATGTTATAGGAGTCAAGTCACCACCACCTCTTGGATTATCAATTCCTCTCAGACCTTGATGGAGACAGCCCAAAATTTGGAAGTCAAGAATTCCAGGAATAAAATTAAAAACTCCCCAAATCTCTTCTTGGCCATAGGTCTTACTTCTAATGCAATTTTCATAACTGATATTCAGGGAAGCAAATCCTAAAGAAGCAACAACTTTCTATGGGGGCCAAAGCTACAGAAGACTCAGAAAAAGAAAGTTCTGGCCATGAAAGATTAATTGTTCTTTTGGACTAGAAAATAGTTTCTCCCTGTCCTTCTGTTGGTTCTGCCACTTCAAAATTTGTTTCAAGGTGTATTTGAGAAAGTTTAGATGGATTTTTGCTTTACTTTGTCCTCTTGGCTTTACCCATTGCCCTTTTCTATCCATATTACTAGTGGTTAGCCTAATACTTTGCCCAGAGTAAACACTTAATAAATGTGCTTTTTAATTAATTAATTCTATCTAATAAACAGACAATTTTCAGATGATGAAATTGAAACTATTTCCACTCATATAAAAGAGTGTTCCAAATCACTATATGATCAGAGAAATGCAAATTAAAACAACTCTGAGATACCACTACACACCTGTCAGATTGGCTAAGATGACAGGAAAAGATAATGATGAATGTTGGAGGGGATGCAGGAAAACTGGGACATCGATGCATTGTTGGAGTTGTGAACGAATGCAACCATTCTGGAGAGCAATCTGGAATTATGCCCAAAAAGTTATCAAACTGTGCATACCCTTTGATCCACCAGTGCTACTACTGGGCTTATATCCCAAAGAAATACTAAAGAAAGGAAAGGGACCTGTATGTGCCAAAATATTTGCGGCAGCCCTTTTTGTAGTGGCTAGAAACTAGAAAATGAATGGATGCCCATCAATTGGACAATGGTTGGGTATATTATAGTATATTAATGTTATGGAATATTATTGTTCTGTAAGAAATGATCAGCAGGATGAATACAGAGAGGCTTGGAGAGACTTACATGAACTGATGCTGAGTGAAATGAGCAGAATCAGAACATTATTATATACTTCAACAACAATACTGTATGAGGATGTATTCTGATGGAAATGAATATCTTCGACAAAGAGAAGATCTAACTCAGTTCCAATTGATCAATGATGGACAGAAGCAGCTACACCCAGAGAAGGAACACTGGGAAATAAGTGTAAACTGTTTGCATTTTTGTTTTTCTTCCCAGGTTATTTTTACCTTCTGAATCCAATTCTCCCTCTGAAATAATAGAACTGTTTGGTTCTGCACACATATATTGTATCTAGGATATACTGTAACATATATAATATGTATAAGACTGCCTGCCATCTAAGGGTGGGGGTGGAGGGAAGGAAGGGAAAAGTCGGAACAGAAATAAGTGCAAGGGATAATGTTGTAAAAAATTACCCAGGCATATGTTCTGTGAATAAAAAGTTATAATATAAAAAATAAAATAAATTAATTCTATCTAGAAATTTGAAGCATTTAAAGTCATATGGTTTCTCCTCTTTAAAAAATAGACCTCTTTTATCTGGATTCTTGGCACCTTTGGTCAATCAGTGATCTAGTAATGTCTTTTTACATTAAATTCTTGTACTATAACTTTTTATGGGTTTGTTTCATCACCCTTATCAGAATTTTAATTCCTAGAGGACTTGGACAAAAGTGTGCTTTTATATAGTACTCTCAATACTTTGTTATTCTGTGTACTAAATGTACTCAAAAACTGTGTTAACTTAATTTGCTCTCTATCACTTAAAATTTACATGAAAGTACTTCCTCCAAACCCAATCTTCAGAATTCATCTTTATTTAACAAGGAGTTATGTTGTAAAAGCTTTGGCTGGTTTGATGGTTGGTTTAAATACTGTGTAAATGTGGATGAAGCCATATGTTCAATGCCCCTTGGGCCAAGGTTTGTAATTGCTGTTGTAACCATTTTCATTTATTTTTTTGGTCACATAATGGAATCTTAATCTGAGACAATTACCTCCCAAATGAATGATATTTTTCAGGATACACAGCTGTGGTTTACATAGTGGAGGAAGGTGCAGGTTTTAGGGTTAGAGAATATTTGTTCTTCTGAGAACCTTTATTTTGTGTATGTACAGTGGTTATTTACTTGGAACTTTAGTAACTAAGCATAACAGAGTGAACCTCAGATGAAATTATGCAAGTAATGCCTATTATTCCTTCACAAATTAATGTAACAAAGTTGAATTGATTTATAGGATCCATTACATTAATTTTACACAATCAGCCTTCCTGATTCATATTTACCCCTTGATAATCATGGGCCTCTTTCCAGATATATATGATTTAGGTTCATAAAATTACAATCTGATATGATACCATTCAACCTTTTTATATAAAGTATATAGGTATTCAATTAAAAGGAAATTGGGGGAGGAGACAGAGCCAAGATGGTGGAGAAGGCACATGAAACTTTCTAAGATCCTCTCATACCCTCCGACCAACATTATATTCAGCTTCAAAAATAGCACTTGACTGTTAAAATTCATGAAGATTAGAAGTATAACAACTCACCAGCCGAAGATGATCTGGAATTTCACCAGAAAAGGTTTGTCCTGAGGGGCCAGGGAGAAGATCAGCACAGGCAGGGAGAGAATTAGAGACTAACATATTGTGCAGACCAGGCTGGAGTATATATCAAACCGGAAGTGACAGCACTGATCACAGCACAAGCTTGCAGCCCTAATTCACAATACGGGGCTTTTCCTTGGGGCACTTGTGGACTTCCACGGCAGGGGGGCACAGCCCCAGCAGCCTCTAATCTGCACAGTGTGGGGCTTAGCCTGGGGCAATAGAACTTTTGCAGGGCAATTTGCTTCTGGGCAGAGACATGTCCTGTCTGAGCGGGGCTATTTGCTGGTCAGCTGCTAATACCCACTGCCCCAAGGGAGGCTTTGGCCTTGGGTAGTAACATTTTCACTGCTTTGTCTCTAACCTTAGTGCAGTTGCTAAACCACACAGCAGGGGTTCTCCACTGGACACTTCCATAACTCCGCCATTGCTGAATCACTTCCTATTGGGGGAGGGGGAACTTTTGCCCAGAACACTCCCACACTTCGCTGCCTGAAGCCTGTTTACATCTCTCCCTGCTTTGCAGAGGAAGCTGGTAACCCCTTTACCCTGAAGGCAGACCCTAAAGGCTTTATAAAATGAGTAAAAATATTAAAAGGATAACCGATAGTTTCTATACAGAAAAAAAGCAGGTCTGCAACCTCAAGGAGACTAATAGCAAACAGTCTCCAGACAAAACCCCAAAGGGGAATGTTACCTGGCCCCCTTTATATAACACTCTCCTAGAAGAGACCATTAAAAGTCTCAAAAGAGAGTTAGAAGAAAAAATGGGGAAAGGAAAGAGAAGCTTTGCAAGCTGAATTAGAAAAGATAAAAAATTCACAAGAAAGTAGGATTTGTGAATTGGAAAAGACAAAGAACTCGCAAGAAAGTAGGATCTGTGAATTGGAAAAAGAAAATAATTCACTAAAAAAAATTAGTGAAATGGAAAAAAATTCCATAGAGCAAAACAATTTATTTAAAAACTCAGT
This sequence comes from Sarcophilus harrisii, assembly GCF_902635505.1. Classification (NCBI taxonomy): domain Eukaryota; kingdom Metazoa; phylum Chordata; class Mammalia; order Dasyuromorphia; family Dasyuridae; genus Sarcophilus; species Sarcophilus harrisii. The sequence continues at coordinate 137,374,153 of NC_045431.1, read as the reverse complement.
TGGACATATATAAAAAGAAGTAAAAAAAGCTAATGAAGAAAATAATTCATTAAAATTCAGAACTGAACAAATAGAAACTAATGATTCATTGAGACAGCAAGAATCAGTCAAGCAAAACCAAAAAAAAAATGATAAATTGGAAAAAAACCATGAAATACCTACTTGGAAAAATGACAGACCTGGAAAATAGATCTAGGAGTATAATCTGAGGATTATTGGACTTTTCAATAATTATGATGAAAAAAGAGCCTAGATATTATTTTATAAGAAATCATCAAAGAGAACTGTCCAGAGGTAATAGAATTAGAAAGTAAAATAGAGATTGAAAGAATACATAGAACACCTTCTGAAAAAGACGCTAAAATGAGAACTGCAAGAATATCATGGTCAAATTAGAGAACTATCAGATTAAGTAAAAAATATTACAAGCAGTCAGAAAAAAAAAAAAAACAATTTAAATACCGAGGTGCCACAATAAGGATCACCCAAGATCTGGCTGCCTCCACATTAAAGAATTGAAGGGCCTGGAATCTGATATTCTGAAAGGCAAAAGAACTTAGAATTCAGCCAAGAATAAACTACCCAGCTAAGTTGAGCGTTTTCTTCCAGGTAAGAAGATGGACAGATGAATTCCATTTGTTTCTAAGGGAAAACCAGAACTAAACAAAAAATCTCCAACCATAGGACTCAAGAGAAGCAGAAAAGGTAAAAGGAACTCTTGAGAATTGTATTTTTGTTGTGGATATACAAAAAAGATTACATATATAATTTGATTTTACTAATATAATATAAAAAAGGGAAGTAGAAATGGAAAAGGGATAATGTCAGAAAAGGAGGAAAGGGGGGATAAAAAGAGGGAAACTACATACCACAAAGAGACAAAGGAAACTTAACATATCTGAGGGAAATCAGAGAGGGGGAAGGACATTGTGTGAATCTTACTCTCATCAGAGTTGGCTCAAAGAGAAAATAATTGACATACTTGTTTTAAAGAAAATCTTCTCTCATCTCATTAAAAAGGGGGAGAGGAAAAGGGAAAAGAAAAAGGGAAGGGTACAAGAAAGGGGAACAGATTCAAAGGGGGGGAGGGAGGGATCCTAAAGAGGGTAAGTGGTGTGATACAAGTGGGGCACACAAATTTTATACTGGGAAAGAGAGTTAGGGGGGCAATAAAAGTAAAATATAATTTGGGGATAACAAGATGGCAGGAAATACAGAATTAGTTATTTTAACCATAAATGTTAATGGGATGAACTCTACCATAAAGTGGAAGAGGATAGCAGACTGGATCAAAAGTAAGAAACCTAAAATATATTGTTTACAGGAAACACATTTAAAGCAGGGAGATAAATACAGAATAAAGGTAAAAGGCTGCAGCAGAATTTATTATGCTTCAGGTGAAGTCAAAAAATCAGGGGTAGCCATCCTTATCTCAGATCAAGCAAAAGCAAAAATTGATCTAATTAAAAGAGATAAGGAAGGAAACTATATCTTGCTAAAGGATAGCATAGAAAATGAAGCAATATCAATACTAAACGTATATGCACCAAGTGGTATAGCATCTAACTTCCTAAAGGAGAAGTTAAGAGAGTTGCAAGTAGAAATAGACAGCAAAACTATAATAGTGGGAGATCTCAATCTTGCACTCTCAGAATTACATAAAGCAAACCACAAAACAAATAAGAAAGAAATTAAAGAGGTAAATAGAATATTAGAATAATTAGATATGATAGATCTTTGGAGAAAACTGTATGGAGATAGAAAGGAATATACTTTCTTCCCAGCAGTATCTATTCAAAAATTTACCATATATTAGGACATAAAGACCTCAAAATTAAATGTAAGAAGGCAGAAATAGTAAATGCTTTCTTTTCAGATCATGATGCAGTAAAAATTACATTCAACAAAAAGTTGGGGGTAAACAGACCAAAAGTAATTGGAAACTAAATAATCTCATCTTAAAGAATGATTGGGTGAAACAGCAAATTATAGACACAATTAATAATTTCACTAAAGATAATGGCAATGATAAGACATCATACCAAATTTGTGGGATGCAGCCAAAGCAATAATAAGAGGAAATTTTATATCCTTAGAGGCTTACTTGAATAAAATAGAGAAAGAGAAGATCAGGGAATTGGGCTTGCAACTTAAAAAGCTAGAAAAAGACCAAATTAAAACCCCCCAATCAAATACTAAACTTGAAATTCTAAAATTAAAAGGAGAAATAAATAAATTTGAAAGTTAAACTATTGAATTAATGAATAAAACTAAGAGTTGGTTTTATGAACAAAACCAATAAAATAGATAAATCTTTGGTAAATCTGATTAGAAAAAGGAAAGAGGAATATCAAATTAGTAGTATTAAAAATGAAAAGGGAGAACTTTCCACCAATGAAGAGGAAATTAGAGAAATAATGAGTTCCTTAGCCCAGCTTTATGCCAATAAATTTGATAGCCTAAGTGAAATGGATGACTGTCTCCAAAAATACATGCTTCCCAGATTAACAGAGAAGGAAGTAAATTGCTTGAACAGTCCCATTTCAGAAAAAGAAATAGAACAAGCTATTAATCAACTCCCTAAGAAAAAATCCCCAGGACCAGATGGATTTACATGAACATTTAAAGAACAATTAGCCCCAATGCTATATAAACTATTTGATAAAATAGGGAATGAAGGAGTACTACCAAATTCCTTTTATGACATAGACATGGTACTGATACCTAAACCAGGTAGGTTGAAAACAGAGAAAGAAAATTATAGAAAATAAGATATTAGCAAAAAGACTACAGAAAATCATCCCCAGGATAATAAACCATGATTAAGTAGGATTTATACCAGGAATGTAGGTCTGATTCAATATTAGGAAAACTATTGGTATAATTGGCCATATTAATAATCAAATTTTAAAAAAAATGATCATCTCAATAGGTCCTGAAAAAGCATTTGATAAAATCCAATATCCATTCCTATTTAAAACACTTGAGAGGATAGGAATAAATGGACTTTTCCTTAAAATAATCAGTAGCATATATTTAAAACCATAAGTAAGCATCATATGTAATAGAGACAAACTGCAACTATTCCCAATAAGATCAGGAGTCAAACAAGGTTGCCCACTATCACTGCCTACTATTTAATATTGTATTAGAAATGCTAGCTATGGCAATAAGAGTTGAGGAAGAGATTAAAGGAATTAGAATAGGCAATGAGGAAACCAAATTATCACTCTTTGCTGATGATATGATGGTATACTCAGAGAACCCCAGAGATTCTACTAAAAAGTTATTAGAAACAATCCACAACTTTAGCAAAGTTGCAGGATACAAAATAAACCCACATAAGTCATCAGCATTCTTATATATCACTACCAAAATCCAACAGTCAGAATTACAAAGAGAAATTCCATTTAAAATAACTCCTTATAGTATAAAATACTTAGAAATCTATCTGCCAAAGGAAAATCAGAAACTTTATGAGCAAAACTAAAAAACACTTTCCACACAAATTAAGTCTCATCTAACCAAATGGAAAAATATTAAATGCTCTTGGATAGGGTGACCAAATATAATAAAGATGACAATACTACCTAAAGTAATCTATTTGTTTAGCGCTATACCAGACTCCCAAAAAACTATTTTAATGACCTAGAAAAAATAACAACAAAGTTCATATGGAAAAACAAAAGGTCAAGAATTTGTAGGGAATTAATGAAAAAGAAAATCAAATGAAGGTGGCCTATCTGCACCAGATCTAAAATTATATTACAAAGCAGCAGTTACCAAAACCATTTGGTATTGGCTAAGAAATAGTTTAATTGATCAGTGGAATAGATTAGGTTCAAAGGACAAAACAGTCAATAACCTTAATACTGTAGTGTTTGCCAAACCCAAAGACCCCAGCTTTTGGGATAAGAAAATGTTTGACAAAAATTGCTGGAAAATTGGAAACTAGTATGGCAGAAACTAGGCATTGACCTACACTTAATACTGTACACCAAGATAAGGTCAAAATAGGTTCATGACCTAGGCATAAAGAATGAGATTATAAATAAATTAGAGGAACACAGGATAGTTTAGAAGGAATTTATGATCAAAGAAGAACTAGAGATCATTACTGATCACAAAATAGAAAATTTTTATTATATCAAATTGAAAAGTTTTTGTACAAACAAAACTAATGCAGACAAGATTAGAAGGGAAGCAATAAGCTGGGAAAACATTTTTTTACAATCAAAGGTTCTGATAAAGGCCTCATTTCCAAAATACATAGAGAATTGATTCTAATTTATAAGAAATCAAGCCATTCTCCAATTGATAAATGGTCAAAGGATTTGAACAGACAATTCTCAGATGAAGAAACTGAAACTATTTCTAGTCATATGAAAAGATGCTCCAAGTCATTATTAATCAGAGAAATGAAAATTAAGACAACCCTGTGATACCGCTACACACCTGTTAGACTGGCTAGAATGACAGGGAAAGATAATGCAGAAATTGGAGGGGATGTGGGAAAACAGGGACATTAATACATTGTTGGTGGAATTGTGAATATATCCAGCAATTCTGGAGAGCAATTTGGAACTATGCTCAAAAAGTTATCAAACTGTGCATACTCTTTGATCCAGCAGTGTTACTATTGGGCTTATACCCCAAAGAGATCTTAAAGAAGGGAAAGGGACCTGTATGTGGAAGAATGTTTGTGGCAGCCCTCTTTGTAGTGGCCAGAAACTGGAAACTGAGTGGATGCCCATCAATTGGAGAATGGCTGAATAAATTGTGGTATATGAATGTTATGGAATATTATTTTTCGGTAAGAAATGACCAACAGGATGATTTCACAAAGGCCTGGAGAGACTTACACGAACTCATGCTGAGTGAAATGAGAAGGACCAGGAGATCATTATATTCTTCAATAATAATACTATATGATAATCAATTCTGATGGACCTGGCCATCTTCGGCAATGAGATGAACCAAATCAGTTCCAATGAAGCAGTAATGAACTGAACCAGCTATACCCAGAAAAAGAACTCTGGGAGATGACTAAGAACCATTACATTGAATTCCTAATCCCTATATTTTTCCCTGCCTGCATTTTTTTTATTTCCTTCACAGGCTAATTGTACAATATTTGAGAGTCTGATTCTTTTTGTACAGCAAAATAATGGTTTGGACATGTATACTTCTTTTGTATTTAATTTATGCCTTAATATATCTACACTATCTACACTAACATGTAGTGGTCATCTTACCCTCTAGGAGAGGGGTTGGGTGGAAGGAAGGGAAAAATTGGAACAAAAGGTTTGGCAATTGTCAATGCTGTAAAATTACCCATGCATATAACTGGTAAATAAAAAGCTATTTAAAAAAATGAAATTTTGAAGAAGTTGCCATATTAATAAAGTTTAGTGACATCAAAGGGCTCTTTGTTCCTTTCTTACAGACATGCCTGAGAGAGAATATCAATAAATCAGTTCACCATTGTCATTACTATTAGAAAAAATGTCAAAGTCCACATGATATACTACTGCTTCCAGACCTATAGGATCATCTCTGCCTAGCCTTCTGGGAGACCTTCAGATGGGTCTTGGTCTAATTGGAGGAATGCAGGAGGCAGGAGAGCCACTAGGATGGTGGGAGATGAAATGTCTCTCTTGCAGTCCTTGTTGGTCCTTATATATTCTATTACAATTACATCATTACAGCACACTATGCATGTGTGAACTGAGAATCATTATATCACCATGCTAAGTACTAAGTATATATAAACTAGATAAATTGTCTCATTAATCCCTTTGAGTTAACACCTTGTTTCAAGTATATTTCTTTCAAGTATACTTCTCCAGAGTTCCGGCTCTCTACAAATAATGACTAGACCTCTAAATTTCAAAGTAATGGATTAAAAAAAAAGTCAAAGTATGGTATAATACTGCAGAAGACACATTTTATACACATAAGATAAAGTTTAGTTTATTTTCCTAAAACCAGTTTAGTTTGAAACTTTATAGTTTACATTCTGGAAGTCTTTGAATTGTTTGATAAACTATTAGTATTCAATACTATAAAATGTAATGTTTGTTTTCCTGTTCCATGACAAACATTATCTTTATATAGTAACATCAATATTTAAACCCTACAGTATGAGGTAACTCATAGAACTTTTCATGAAGGTTTTCATAAGAGTGTAAATTACTGACAAAATTAATAAACAATAGACTCAAAATATTGGGATATCCTAGAAATCAAAAGTTGAGAATGGACAGAATCAATATTTATGGAATAATTCACAAATAATCAAGATGAACAGATAAATTGTTTCACCAAATTCCATAAGTAGCTCTTCTTGAAACAAGGAAAGTTAAGGATAAATTAGAAGGTTAAACACATTTATAAAATAATAAATTTTTGTAGCTAGAAATCCTAAAGGTTGTTATAAGTCTAAAAAAAAAAAAAAGTGAAACCAAAAAAAATATCTAAATTCATTTGTGAACGAATGATGGAAAAAATATTAAGTAACTACTTTGATCCAAATACTGGGGATATAAATGGGAGGAAGGGAAGTGAGATGCTGCTTTCAAGAAGTTCACAACTTTGGGATGGGAAGAGGATACAACACATGTAAGTATAGCTTACTTGGTTACAAGGTAGATCAAAAGACATAGAAGTCCTAGGGGATTCTGCACTGGAGAAAATGAACTCACTGGTATTACCAAGTTATCCAACTACCTGAAACTCAATGTTGTAGGGAAAATAGCAAATATAGAGGATTTTTGTCAGGATAGAAGATTTAGTTTTGTGATTTTTCCATATTACTGTATCTATTTCATGATTTCTGACTTTTCTAAACTATGTGAAAACTTATTTCTTTCTTTATATCCAATGTAGTCTAAATGGCCTAGAGTTTATAAAAGAGGGTAAGGTAATGGAAGGTTAAAAGGGATCACTTCTCTCCATGGATCCTGGTTAGGAGGAGAAATGGGGATAAAAAGGCTAGGGAAAGGAAAGGGGGAAAGGGTATTTTCCCCTTCCCCAATACCAGTTCTTCCAATATAATCACTCTAGGTCAACAAGTAATTAATTTCAATCTTTGTTAAACATCTAATCTATATTACATTGTGCTAAGTACAAGAGACAAAGAGAATAAAATGATTTTTAAGGAGATTGAGTTAGAGGAGATGTAGCTTATAAGGAATCTTATGGAATAGATAAATAAAATGGAATATGGAAATATGAAATATGGAAAAGCTAAATAAATGTCCTAAGAAAATATGATGGATGAGGGATGAGGTCTTTCAACTGGTGAAGGGAAATTACATTTAAATTAAGGGAGGATTTTAAGAGGCAAAGGTATGGAAGACTGCCATGGGTGACACAACCTGAGAGACATATATGACAATGCACACTCCAGACAGGTAGCCAGTTTGACTTACTCATATGAAGGGAAGTTATATAAAACAAGGCTCAGAAAGTTGGTTGAAGGAAGATTGTAGAGGACCTTAAGTGCCAAGGTAAAGAAATTCAATTTTATTACATTTGTAAAACTAAAGTTTCTGAATAGAAGATACTCAGAAAATAATATGTTATTTTAAAAAATGAAACATTTTGTGAAATATTCTGCACATTTTGAATAGATTGATCTCTCTAGCATCGTGTTAATTTGTTTTCAAACTACTTTGAATTTATTTATATACATCCTGTATATTTTGTGTATTTTTGTGGATAATGTTTATGTTTTCTTATTCATATACATACATATCATGTTCAGCAATAAAATGAATGCTTTTTGAAAAAAGGGACTGTTTTATTTTTGCCTATGTAAGTGATACCTGTGACAAAGAATACATGCTTAATAGAAGCCTGTTGATAGAAAAGAAGTCAAGCTAATATCATATATTAATAGCAATCATAAATATAATATTTCATATAGAATATAATCCAACCAACTTATGAATTTTATATTCAAAAGCAGATTAGAAGAGGGACAAAATAAAGCAGTTGGAGAGTTGGCTGATAGGAAGCAGATAATCACTGAACCTGACAAAATGGCCCATTGCTCAAACCTGAACAAGTCACTTAACCCTGTTTGCCTCAGTTTCCTCATCTGTGTAAAATGAGCTGGAAAAGGATATGACAAAGCACTCAAATATCTTTGCCAATAAAACCTCAAATGGGGTCACAGAGAATTGAAATATACACAGGATCAACTCTAGAATCAGAAAAAGAAATATGTCAAAGCTCCTGTGGTGGGCTCAGAGACAAAATGTAGACTACCTTATTTTCAACAGCCAAAAGATAAAAACTCTTAACTTAAAAAAAAAAAAAAAAAAAAAAAAAAAAAAAAAAAAAAAACCTAAATTTTTTTTGTTTCTTTTTTTTATTATTTAATAGCCTTTTATTTACAGGTTATATGCATAGGTAACTTTACAGCATTAACAATTGCCAAACCTCTTGTTCCAATTTTTCACCTCTTACCCCCTACCCCCTACGCCAAATGGCAGGATGACCAGTAGATGTTAAATATATTAAAATATAAATTAGATACACAATAAGTATACATGACCAAAACGTTATTTTGCTGTAGAAAAAGAATCAGACTCTGAAATATTATACAATTAGCTTGTGAAGGAAATCAAAAATGCAGGTGGGCATAAATATAGGGATTGGGAATTCAATGTAATGGTTTTTAGTCATCTCCCAGAGTTCTTTCTCTGGGCATAGCTGGTTCAGTTCATTACTGCTCCATTGGAAATGATTTGGTTGAATTTGTTGCTAAGGATGGCCAGGTCCATCAGAACTGGTCATCATATAGTATTGTTGTTGAAGTATATAATGATCTCCTGGTCCTGCTCATTTCACTCAGCATCAGTTCATGCAAGTCTCTCCAGGCCTTTCTGAAATCATACTGTTGGACATTTCTTACAGAACAATAATATTCCATAATATTCATATACCACAATTTATTCAGCCATTCTCCAACTGATGGGTATCCATTCAGTTTCCAGTTTCTAGCCACTACAAAAAGGGCTGCCACAAACATTCTTCCACATACAGGTCACTTTCCCTTCTTTATAATCTCTTTGGGATATAATCCCAGTAGTAACACTGCTGGATCAAAGGGTATGCACAGTTTGATAACTTTTTGAGCATAGTTCTAAACTACTCTCCAGAATGGTTGGATTTGTTCATAACTCCACCAACAATGCATCAATGTCCCAGTTTTCCCGCATCCCCTCCAACAATCATCATTATTTTTTCCTGTCATCTTAGCCAATCTGACAGGTGTGTAGTGGTATCTTAGAGTTGTCTTAATTTGCATTTCTCTGATTAATAATGACTTGGAGCATCTTTTCATATGACTAGAAATAGTTTCAATTTCTTCATCTGAGAATTGTCTGTTCATATCCTTTGACCATTTTTCAATTGGAGAATGGCTTGATACAAACCTAAATTTAAAGGTGTTATATAGATTTGTCAAAGTAAATTATTAGTTTCTGAATTTTTTAAAGTAGTTGTTTAAGGAAGAAAAAATGGGAATAAAGAGATGTTTTACTACATCTTTATTGACTTTGAAATGCAGTTACCAATTGCTCCAGCTGGGTAATCAAAGCAAACCAACTTCATCTTTTTACAACTCAATTTCCTCCTTAGTAAAATGGGTTTAAAATAGTTGCCAACCAACCAAATGGAATTGTGTTAAGGGAATAACTTTGGAAGCTCAAAAGCATGATATATAGGAGATTTATGAATTATCATAAGGATTTGAAAGCACACATTCATATACAAAAATGGATGCATATACATACATATATTATACACATATATATGTGTTTGTGCAAATGTATATGCATATGTACACAAACATAGTTGGGTGGCATATCGCATAAAGTACTGTACCTTGAATCAGGAAGACTAAAACTCAAATCCCCCTTTACACATACTAGCTGTGTAACTAGCTATGGGCAAATAACTTAGCCTTTGTTTGTCTTAGTTTTCTCATTTATAAAATGGCATGATTAAAAAAACCTATCTTCCAAAGTTGATGTGAGAGTTAAATAAGATAAGAATTATAAAGCAGAATGAGTGCTATATAAATATTAGCTAAATATAAAGTACATAATGTAACAGGCTGAAACTGAGCAGATGCACTTGGACAATGGAGCACTTAAGGCTAATTACTTATTGGACAATACTCTATTAGCATATGCTTGGAAAATGGCCCACCCCATCGGTGCTGGCTTGATCTGTTGGTGTAGACAGAGAATTATAAAAGGGGATTAGAGTGTGGAGTAAGACAAGGAGAGTCACTTTTTGGCTGTGGAGAGAGAAAAGGAAGGTGTGGAAATTCCACTTGGACAAAGAATAAAGATCAAGGACTTTTGCTTAACCTGACTCTGGCTGATTCTAAGGTATCCAGGTTGCTAACTCAATCTTCACACGTATAAAATAAAATAAAAAATGTGTGTATACCTACGTACATATATGTATTTGTTTTTATGTGTATGTGTGATTTTTATCTTATGGTTCTTGCAGATGAGGTGTTATTTGTTCTACTGACTACTGTGGTAGAGCAGTGTTTAATATTTTTTCTCCTCTGATTCTAGGGTTGTTCATAGCAAAGGAAATTCTGGACAACACATTTTCTCTTGCAAGAGAAATGTAAAATATAAACATTTAATTTTATGAAGTATTATGGTATTTAAAAAAACTCCCTCCAGCTAGGTGACATAGTGGATAGAGCACCAGCCCTAAAGTCAGGAGGACCTGAGTTCAAATCTGATCTCAAACACTTAATACTTTCTAGCTGTGTGACCCTGGGCAAGTCACTTAACCCCAACTGCTTCAGCAAAAAAAATAATAATAATAAAAATAAATAAATGAAATACTCCCTCCACACATATACATATATGGTATATACAAATTATTATATACATATTATTTTCTTTTCCAGTCCAATACATCACATGGTTGATCAAAGGTAGACAGCCAAGTGGAGATACATCCTTTGGTTTCGCATAACTCTTATCAGGTTGCTTGATCTCATTAGATCATAAGGAATCTAAGATAGAAATCATTAAATGAGTTAAGACGTGCTCAGGACAGATGTGAAACAAAGACTTCACTGGGGTAACAGTGCTGCTGTTAAAACATTCTCAGTTTCATGGGCCAATATTCTTCCATATAGGCCACTTCATCCTAAATCTAGATGTTTACTTTCCATAATTCTCCATAGCATGCAATAGTGACAGAAAGGTCACCAAATTTAACACAAAAGAATCCAATATTCCCAAGTATATCAATGCTGAAGCAATTTTTTTTTCTATTCCCCCACCCCCTTTCTTATCACAACATGGAGCACATTAGTTCTCTAGCAAAAGTTCAATAATTTTACTTTTGGAATTAGGCCAAGCAAACTGAAATTCAGTGTTCTCCAAAGCTCATAAATACAATTTGATGTCACAAGCAGTGATCTTTCCCCAAAATTAAAATAACTTTTTATTTACACATCTATCTGTAATATTTATTCAGCTTGATTAGTGTGGATAGCAGATGAAGCAGTGTAGCAGATGTCAAAGTCAGAAAGACAGGAATTCATGTCCTGATTCTGATACACAGTGGTATACATGTCCTAGGGCAAATAATTTAGAAAGCCCTGGGCATTTTTCAACAACTAGAACAGTAGGTACAAGATTAGGGTCAGAGTACTATTATGAAGGTACTAAAAATGTAGTCCAAGATAACATGCTCTAAAACAAAGTTTTTCTGCACAATCACTATTTTACTTGAGATACCTAATAACCAATATAACATTTTTTAACCAGTACAAAGTTGAAATCTGGTTCCCCAACATATCTAGTAATGTAGTCATGGGAATATAATGCATTGCCCCCCACCTCTGAAAAGAAAATATTAAATATATATGTATATGTAGTATTATGCATATGTATGTGTATATATGTATATTATGCATATGTATGTGTATGTATGTATATGTATATATTTGTATATTGATGGATTAATAGAGATATTGATATGGCATTGGATACTTACCACCCTAAATAATAAGAATTCACTAGATTATAGGCAATTAGGTGCATAGTAGATAAAGCATCTACTTTTTTAATAGGAGTCAAAAGAATATTAGTTCAAATATGGCCTCAGACACTTGTAAGCTATGTGACACTGGACAAATCACTTAATCTCCATCTGTCTCAGATTTTTCAATAGTAAAATGAGGTTAAAAACATGTAATTTACATGGAAATTGGGAGAACATATGAGAAAATATTTATAAAGTGCTTAGCACAATGGTTGACACTTAGTATATGCTTAATAAATATTTATAGCAAAATAATTTTAAGAGAGGAAATAGCTTTAAATTTACAATATTTAGTTATCATTTCATAACTAAAATAATGTAAATGATTATGTATATCTTTGTGTTAATTGTCAATAAATTAATGTTTATTTAATACTGGGAGAGTGAGATTTAATATATAAATGTGTAAATGTACATTGAAGATGGAAAGAGAAAATAAACTGGTAAGGATAATATACAAATATACCTATGGATTACCCTCAAAATCCAGTAGAAGTATAATTTTGTTAATGAAACAAATAATAGGCTGATTAATAACCTACAAGTGCATTTAGTGGACCCATAAACTTTGCTATGGAATGAAAAATAATGACAGAAGGACAAAAGGAGGCAATGTAGTATAATTGAGTGCTGACTCTGGAGTTAGAGATTTTAGGTTCGAACATCTTCTCTGATGATCAATTTCTGGGAGCATTTTGAGCAAATCACTTAACTTTCTTCAATTTCCTTAACTTTTAAGAATGGTGGTAAAGTCAGAAAGGAGTTCTGATGTTCTTTCCAGTTCTAAATTTTTAAATTCCATAGGAAAATGTTGGTTTTGTTTTAGACTAAAAGCTTAATTCATGTTGTTCCTCTTGAAAATTTAAAATCTTAGTCATTCCCCAATTGATAATTAAAGGATCTGAATAGACAATTTTTCACATGACGAAATTAAAGCCATCTACAGTCATAATAAATTTTTTAAATCACTATTGATTAGAGAAATATAAATTAAGAGAACTCTTGAGGTACCATTTTATATCTTTCAGATTGGCTAAGATGACAGGAAAAGATGATGATAAATGTTGGAGGATATGTGAGAAAATCGGGATACTAATACGTTGTTATTGGAATTGTGAAATGATCCAACCATTCTGGGGAGCAATTTTGAACTATGCCCCGAAGGACTATTAAATTGTTCACACCCTTTGATCCAGCAGTGTCATTATTGCGTCTGTATCTCAAAGAGATCATAAAAGGGGGGAAAATGCACACAGGCAAAAATGCAGCAAGCCATTTTTGTGGCAAAGAACTCAAAATTGAGTGAATGCCTATCAATTAGGGAATTGCTGAATAACTTATATATGAATGTAATGGAATACTATTGTTCTATAAGAAATAACAAGCAGGGTGATTTCAGAAAAGTCTGTAAAGACTTATATGAACTAATGCTGAGTTAAGCAAAGAGAACCAAGAGAACAATGTATACAGTAACAATGCTATCCACATCCAAGCAGAAAGCTATGGAGACTGAATGTGGATTAAAGCGCTGTATTTTCATCTTTTTATTTGAATGTGTATTTTTCTTTCTTGTTTTTTTTTTTCCTTTTGGTATGATTTTTCTTGAACAATACAAAAAATATGGAAATATGTTTAAAAGGATGGAACATATTAATCTAAGGGGAAGATAAGAGAGAGAAAGAGAAGAATTTGAAACACAAAATCTTATAAAATGAATCTTGGAAAATAACTTTATATGTATTTGGAAAAAATTAAGTACTATTTAATTTTTTTTAAAAAAAGAAAATTTTAGCTTTTAGATTCATCAGATCAGGGACTTAAAACTTCCATTTCTACTATATAGTGAAAAGATAGCATCCTTCAGAGATATAGAGGAAAAATCAAGTGATATTCACCAAGACTACATTCCTCTTGTGCCCTCTTTGTTTAGAAAGTACCTACTGGAATAGAAAACTTTACTAATTAAACTTTATTATAGAAGCCTGTCTAATGGAGTGGACATATGGGGAAAATTTTCCTTTCAAATGAGCATGACCACACAACTCAGGAGATGAAATAGCATTAACCTGTTATGTTATATAATATAGAAAACAGGGTAACAATTTCAGATTATTCACTAGAAGTCCTTTCCCAAATCTTGTGGTCATTTCCTTAAGAAGATGATGGCTTGAAAAATATATTAGTCCAAGATATTCCTCTGTGCCATCCAGCAATTGCCCATCAATTCTAAATCTCTTCTAGGTAATTAGGCATTTGGTCTAAATTAATTATTTTATAATAAAAAATAAGTTGAAATGTTATAGAAACCAACCTGGGAGTTCCCTAAATTGATAAAAATCACTGAGCTTTCATATTTCATGTTAATTCTACTTTTAAAAATGATTAAACATTAAACTTTTTTCAAGATAATTTTGCAGTAATAATTTTGTTAAGATATAGTTGTCATTATAGGTGAAATGTTCAAGTTTTCATGTTGTCTTTACATAGGCAACTGACAAATCTGAATTTATTTTACCTTTTCAGATTACCATCACACATTTTTCTTCCATGAAATCTTTTTTTACTGCTAGAAATTGATTGTTTTCTTTTTATATGTTAATTCAAGCTGACATTTATTCTATATAGGCGTATAAGAAGGTTAGGAAGTTGGTGTAAGGTTATATTAATTGAAACTCTATTTTCTGTAGGTAAGATCCAATATTTTTAGTGCTATTTAATAATGTTCATAATATGCTACAGTTCTATTCTGCATGTAGAGTTTGAATTGTTTTGCCAAGAATGGAAATACACTTGTGCTCACCTTCCTTAATAATATCAATCCACCCACTTAAACTGAAGGCTTGAGAAAAACAATCATAGCAAATATTTTATTAAAAGTAGGGCACCCATTGTACCAGATAATGGGAGATTAATGATTAGAAAGGTAAATGTCTCTTTTGTTGTTTAATCATTTAGAGTTGTCTGAATTTTTATGACCCCATTTGGCGTTTTCTTTGGCAAAGATATTGGAATAGTTTGTCATTTCCTTCTTCAACTCATTTTACAGTTGAGGAAACTGAAGCAAATAGGTTTAAGTGACTTGCTAACGGTCACACAGCTAGTAAATGTCCTCTTACTGGATAGTAAAATCAATTAAACATTTATTAAATACATACTAAGCACTAGTCAGTATAAACACTGTAGATATAAAGTATATAATGAAAAAATCTTTGCCTTTCCTGAATAGTCACATTTTGAACACACACAATGCAAACTGCTTGCTTGCCTTAAAATATGGAAACATGAAGGAAGGAAATAAACATTTATCCAACATCTACTGTACACCAAGCACTGTGCTAAGCTCTTGATAAATATTATCTCATTTGATCCTTACAACTTAGAGGTAGGTGCTATCATTATTCCTGTTTTATAGTTGAAGAAACTGAAATAGACAGAAGTAAACTTATTTACCCAGGATAGATAGTATCTCAAATAACATTTGAACTCAAGTCTTACTAACTCCAGGCCCATACTCTAACCACTGTACCACTTTCCTGCCTCTAGGCATTTAAAAAGCAAGAAGAATAGAAAAGACATGAAAAGACTGGAGGGATCAGAAAAAAATGTAAAAGAAATTGAAGAGTCAGCAAAGATTTCTTTTAAAATGATCAAAATTATAAAACATATCAGTCAGCCAAGTAATCCCAAAGGTATTAGGAAATAGAAAATAAAACTAACTTTGCAGTGGCAAATTGATTACATAAATAAATAAATCAGATAGGTAGATAGAACTAGTTCATCTTTCAAAAGCATTACCTATTTATTTAATTATTTTATTAATTTCAATTTTTAATCAAGAAACAGCATCAAAGAATCATATTATCATGCCAAAAGCACTGTAAATCTAAGGCAGGTCTCCTTTTCAATTTATTTACTGAAGCATGGTGGAATGACCTTTGGGGAAATCTCATTGAATTTATGCAGAACTGCTATTTCTGGTTCCAACTGACTATCTAGGAATTTTAACATGTTTCTTACAACTAAAAGGACTTGGTATTTTGGAATAATATGGTAAATATTGAGTGATTTCTTAGTGTTCCCATGTCTCATTACGGTAATGGGGAATAATGTCAATTAAAGAAAATGTTAATTTTATCACTTTTCTTTAAACCTTTTAGATTTTATTATGAAACTCTTTAACTTCCATTGAATTATGACCATGAAGACTATGTCATATGGAAGCAATGCAGGGGGAAATCAACTAGACAAGTTTTTGCCTGTTTTCCTAGCTTTCTATTCTCTTTATTTGTTTGTACTTTCTTGATTTGAATTGAATCTACACCTTTTCTAAAATGGATGTATCAAGACTTATAATTGACTTAGTAAGTTTGAGTTGTCTTAAGATTCTGGATTTCATCTTATTTGAAACTGATAGGTGGTAGAGGAGGAATTCTGTAGAACTATTGTAGTATTCCTGGTTGATTTTCTGAAGGTTTCTGGACCAGCCTTCGTTTCAGTAGAATAATCACCACAAGAATAGTATGTGTTAAAGTCCAAAGACCAAATTCTTTATTGTCTCCTTGCCTGGGGCCCAGCTAGCTTTCTGAAGGTCCTTCAGACTGGCTTTATAAAACATGTCAGTCAGCCAAGTAATCCCAAAGATATTAGGAAATAGAAAATAAAACTAACTTTGCTGTGGCAAATTGATTACATAAATAAATAAATCAGATAGGTAGATAGAACTAGTTCATCTTTCAATAGCATTACCTATTTATTTATTTTATTAATAAAGTATACTTGTTTTGCCGGATCTCTACTCTCATATTACCATTTACCTTTTAGATATTTCATACTGAATGTTCTGAAGCTTTGTATAGTCAACACATCTAAAGTAAAATATAGTATCTTTCCTGACAGAATTCTCTTCCAAGCTTTCCTCTTACTGTCAAAGGAAAAGAATTCCTTTCTCAGTGGAGGAAGCAGGAGGACAGGACAGTCACTAAGAGGCTGATGAAGATGGAAATGAATGTCTCTCCTTTGGCTGAGAGAGCTTGACCTCCCGCTTCTGGTCCTTTGTCTTCTCTGAGATCGACTCTGGCTGAGTTTGTCCCAGCTTTATATGCTCTATTCTAATTACATTATCATAGATGTGAGCCTTGTGGAACTATATTAAGTACTAGGTACATGTACTAAACTAGAGAACTATTAATCATCATGCTAAACTAGATAACCATTGTATTATCAATTCCACTGAGTTAGCATCTTGTAAGAATCCTTATTTCAAATACAGAGTTCTGGCCTATAACAAACTTTTATAATACTTTTGGAGGAAAAAAAGCCACATACAAGACAACTAACCCAAGGTCTGACCATTCTATTAGCAGACATGTTTGGATAATACAGGACCATGGAAAAATATAAAATTCTTAATTAGAAAAACTAATTATATTATGTTCTGCTTTTAAATACAAAGTTTAAGTTGTTATTGAATTTTGTTTCAGGTTATTCTCTTTATATCTACTGTAACTTTGATATCATCATGTCCTTATATGTATGAATAATTACCCACACCTGACCTGATACATTTTGTTATATATTGAATAGTTTTTACTTCACCCTTTCAAAAAAATAGCAGTTATCAGGGAAAATACTGACAAGCTAGAGGGTTTTTAAAGGAACTGAGAATGATACTTAGTTTGCAGACTTGGAAAACAGAAAGGAATTCTTTTCGTTTGACAGTAAAAGGAAAGCTTGGAAGAGAATTCTGGCAGGAAAGATACTATATTTTACTTTCGACGTGTTGACTATACAAAGTTTCAGAACATTCAGTATGAAATATCTAAAGGGTAAATGGTAATATAAGAGTAGAGATCCGGCAAAACAAGTATACTCCCTTACCCATAATGTATTCTTTTGATAGTTATCATACTCTCTCGAAATCTTTTTCAGGATAAATTTTTTCTAGATAGCATGACTTAAGACCCTTAATTATCAGAATCACACTTCTTTTGAGACTATGCAGGCTGTCAGTCTTCTTCCTAAAAGATTAAAATCCATACCGAACACACTTTGCTGTATGATCACAGTAAAATGCAGTGAGACTATGACCTCTTATATTTTGGACAGTGGTTTGGTTGTTATTGTTGAGAGTGATGGTGGTTTTTAAGGGTTATAGTTCACATTAACTTTTTAAGTTGCTATTTTGTACTCAACTCATGTTAAGCTTAAAGTCCATGAAATTTATACTAAAGAAGCATATTGTAATACATAGAGATTTTTCTCATGAATGAAATCACAGATCTTAAACTAAAACAAGCAAAAGGCATAAATAAAATCCTATTCTATTTCCACTTTCTTCAGTGTAATCAAAGCCTAGTTTTTAAAGAATGGTAAACTACTTTGCTAAATTTCAAATTTTACTTCTTTTTAATATATTTTACAAACTGAATAAAATGAACTATTCACAAACTTCTTTTTCATCTCTCTCCAGTTGTTTTCCATCTCTTTAAGCTAGGAGTTGGAACAGGACAACTAAGTATAGTTTCCCCTGTACTTAAGATCATTGCTGTAAGGCTTTAGTTTTAATAAAGATTACCACCTGGGAGAAATTGGGGATTCATTCTTGATATTTCTCATGGTGCTTTGTCTATGCTTCTCATTCCTATTTGTTTATATCTTGAACCATGAAAATAGAGCTGGAAGGAAACTAAGAGATCATTTAGGTTAGGCTTCATATTTCAAACAATAAACAAACTGATGTCTAAAGAAGTCAAGTGACTGACTCAAGTTTTCATAGGTAAAGCCAGTTTTCAAAGTCTGATCCTGGATTCCAAGTTTAGCACTTTTTTCAATGAATCACATATTATATTTCCCTTTTCCCTTCCAATATCAGACACTCCTTGGGTTAAGGAAATTTGTCTTATTCACGTTGTATTTCGTCTTCTCATCCCTCCCTTCATATTCTGCTCTGCATCAAGACAACACCTTGCAAAAAAGAATTCCATTTCAAAATGTGCTAAATTTCATTAAGGATCACTGAATTATTTGAGATCATTTCCATTGAGTGAGTAATATCCTAACTAGATTCTTAGTGATTTGAAGTAGTTAATTTACTACCAGGATGCAAATCAATCTCTCTACTTCCTAGTAGAGATTTACTGGATTTAAGGTAGCAATTGTTTATGTTTTAATAATTAAATTGTAAGTACTATTATCAAATCAAAAAGCTGAAAATTAATTTCCCCATTACCCTTGATTGTACTTCACCTGACTGATTAGAATATTAAACCTAATTTGGATCTTCTGATCTTCAGAGGTATATGGAGATAGTATAGAAAAGTGCTCCAAAACTAAAATGTGGTAACAGTGAAATTAATAGAAAATATATTAAATTACAAAAGAAAACAATATTCAACTAGACTAGCATAAGAATAGAATAAAGGGCTGTTTTCTGTCTGCCCTATAAGAGAACATAAGAAGAAATGGACATTAAAAGAAATCTGTTAAAAAGAAGGAAAAATTTGCTGATAGGATGGTGGGAAAAACAAGAACAAAAGGGGAATACAGTAGTATTGTAAGATTTGTAAGACTGTGGATGCCCATCAGTTGGAGAATGGCTGAATAAATTGTGGTATATGAATATTATGGAATATTATTGTTCTGTAAGAAATGACCAACAGGATGATTTCAGAAAGGCCTGGAGAGACTTACATGAACTGATGCTGAGTAAAATGAGCAGGACCAGGAGATCATTATATACTTCAACAACAATACTATATGATGACCAGTTCTGATGGACCTGGCCATCCTCAGCAAGGAGATCAACCAAATAATTTCCAATGGAGCAGTAATGAACTGAACCAGCTATGCCCAGAGAAAGAACTCTGGGTGATGACTAAAAACCATTACATTGAATTCCCAATCCCTATATTTATGCCCACCTGCATTTTTTATTTCCTTCACAAGCTAATTTTACAATATTTCAGAGTCTGATTCTTTTTGTAGAGCAAAATAATAGTTTGGTCATGTATACTTATTGTGTATCTAATTTATATTTTAATATATTTAACATCTACTGATCATCCTGCCATCTGGGGGAGGGAGTGGGGGGTAAGAGGTGAAAAATTGGAACAAGAGGTTTGGCAATTGTTAATGTTGTAAAATTACTCATACATATAACCTGTAAATAAAAGGCTATTAAATAAAAATAAAAATAAAAAGATTTGTAAGACTGTTGATACTGTAAGAAAAGCATGAGGAAGGTTAAATCCTATAGTAAGATGAAATTTGTTTCTTTTTAAAAATTGCATTGAAGCAAGAGAAATAATATTAATAAACAAGAGCACACTGTCTTTGTCAGATGATACGATGGTAAGAAAGAAAGAACAATTAAAGGAAGAAATAGTCATCTACTATTCAGCTTGTTGACTTCTGTTTTTTCTAAGGAATTTAGTCTAAGAACAGTATAAAAATATACATAATAGTTCATTGAAGTCCATAAATAATTTAAGCCCAGTAGAAATATTAAAATCCTCAATATCTTCGGCACCTAACAGAGACATACTGTATCTCAGATTACTGAAAGAATTTCAGGCTGTTTGCTGAACATCTGTTGGTGATCTTTCAGGAATTATGGTGAATGAGAAAGGATTTACATGACTGGAAGAAAACAAACTGTTTCAATTTTCAAGGAAAAGAAAAGATAAATAACAGTTTTGTACATCTAATATTTATCCCTGGTAAGAATAGAGAAACAAATTATTAAATAGATCTTGTGTCAATGTTTAGAAAGGTGATCATTGCAATCCAACATGAGTTCTTTAAGAACAAGTCATGTTGTAGCTCATGTGTAAATTTGTACTTATAATCTGTAAATATTTGTAGCAGATTTTGCTTTGTTTTTCTTGTTTTCTCATGGGGACACAGGGATAGAGAGAACTTTAAATAAAAATTGAATTTTAAAAAGAGACATTTTGACAACTTAATTTCCATTTTTTGAAAGGATTACTGGACAATAGGAATTCTGTGCATATGAGATACCCAGTTCTATAAGCTCATCAATTTTGATTTTCTTTCATTTATATCGGATTATAAGTCACCTGTGACTTCATCTCAAATGCTTACCCATATTCAGAAATAGATTCTTCACAAAGTAAGTACTCAAAATATTTGAAGTCATCCTCTGTCTATCTCATTAGTATCTTTAGCTGTTTGGCACATAGGAAATACTTTATTGATTGACTGAGTACATTAACAGAACGAATCCTCGGCATTCTTCTCAGTTTTGTGCATTAGGAGCTAAATTGACAAGATAAAACATATCCAGAAAAAAGTGAATGAGGATTTGAAAGTAAGAATATGCAATTTAAAGAAAAGAAGATTTGATGGAGACATGTTACCATCTTCAAAAACATATAATGTGAATTATGTAGAAAAAAATAATTTTATTTTTCCCATTTAGTCCCCGAGAGCAGAAATAGTACCAAGCTGGAAGGTAGTATTTTGCTTAATATAACAAAAAGCTCTCTAATAATTAAACTTGGACTAAAATAGAAGGGGTTGCCTTACAGGGACAGTATTAGTGAATTCCCTTGCAAAACAAGTTTTTTTTTTTTTTTAATTTAACAATACCTTTTTTATTTTCTTTTTTGTTTTTCTTTTTTCTTTTCAAAATACATGCAAAGACAATTTTTAGTATTCACCCCTGGAAACACTCCTGTGTTTCAATTTTTTCTCCCTCCCTTTTCCCAGCACCCTCCCTTAAATAGCAAGTAATCCAATATAGGTTAGATATGGGCAATTCTTCTAAACATATTTCCACATTTAACATGCTGTACAGGAAAAATAAGATTAAAAAGGGAAAAACTAGAAAGAAAAAAACAAACAAGCAAACAAGAACAATAATATGTTGTGGTCCACATTCAGTGCCTATAGTCCTCTTTCTGGATGTAGATGGCTCTCTACATCACAAGTGTATTGGAATTGGCCTGAATCACCTCATTGTTGAAAAGAACCATATCCATCAGAATTGATCATTGCTGTGTACAATGTTCTTTTGGTTCTACTTACTTCATTAAGCATCAGTTCATGAAAGTCTCTCCAGGCCTTTATGAAATCATCCTGCTGATCATTT
Source organism: Sarcophilus harrisii (assembly GCF_902635505.1). NCBI lineage: Eukaryota > Metazoa > Chordata > Mammalia > Dasyuromorphia > Dasyuridae > Sarcophilus > Sarcophilus harrisii. Next base: position 137,351,943 of record NC_045431.1, on the reverse strand, counting down.
TTTATAGAACAATAATATTTCATTATATTCATATACTATAACTTATTTATCCATTCCTCAACTGATAGATATCCATTCAGGCAAAAAAGAAAATTAATGATTGACTAGCTCTAATAATCAGATACATAACTGTAATGGCAGCAAAATGCAAAATAGGGCACAGGGATGGTATGTGAGAGCTGAGAGGTAGAGGAGCAGGTGAGTGCTATGTGGAAGTAAGGCTAGCCCTAAGAGACAGCACTCATCACTGCAAGTGCCATTCCTCTCTCCTCAGTGCTCAGGAAGCCTTGAATGCCTCCTTCCTTCTCCATGGACCATTCCTTAGATGGCCCAATCCCTCTGGCTCCTAGAGGACCTCTATACCTGGAATTAACAGGGGATATAAGCGAGACTATGCTAAAAATAAACTCTCTGACTTCACTTCTACCTCCTGGTTGGTCTTCTCTGTGTCATCTGGGTTGGAGCCTGAAGGCAAGTGAGCTGGCCTAGTTATGGCCACCGAGTGGGCAGATAGAGTATCCTTAAGGGATGCTACAAGTGGCAACTAAGCAGGGACCACGTGACTAGGACCTCACTGTGTAGCAGGTTTACAGGTTGGGAAGGGAGATAGAACTCTACACTAGTGAGTGGAACGTTTGGTATGGGACAAACTATAGTGAAGGTCTCATACTAGGAGATGCTAGGGAAAGAAATTTATACAATAGTAAAGCAAGCAGGATTGGAAATTGATTTTAAAAAGTGGGAGATAGTAGATAATCAGATGTCTTCCTATGATAAGGAAATGCTGGGAGTCATTCCAGAATGACATCATCACATTTATCAAGTGATTAGAAGCACTTTAAGAGGTGCAAGCCACAATCTATTAAATGAAGTGCAAATGGAGTCATAAAACAAATGAGGGTCATAAACCGGCCTTCACCAGGACTAGCCTCTCCCATAGCATGGAGCAGGTAGAAGTTAGCTGTGAGAAAGAATCCAGAAGTAAACAAGAAGACAAAGGAGGTAGATGTGATGAAAAAGGAAGAGGTACTGAGGAAGAAGCAAGAAGTGGGTATGATGAAACAGGAGAAGGCAGGGATAAGATGAGGAATGAGGAAGTAAACAGAGGGACATATGACCATGAGAAAAAAAGATGGTGATAAGACAAGGGAAGAGAAAGCAAACAGAATGAAAGTTTCCTCCATCTCCAAGGTATGGCCTTCTCCCCCATTCCCTGCCTTTCTGAGAAGATATGATTCCCAAACACTCCATCTGTACCTCCTTCTGGAGGCTTTGGAGATTCCTAGACAAGTTTAGGACAAATGATACAGAAAGCTGGAAGGTATGAAAGAAATGATGATCAAATGCAATATGATGCAGCAGTATATACAGCTGTGAACCAACGTGCCTAATGAACATTTAGCAAAATTCAAAGTTCTGGAAAGCAGAAGCCCTCAATGACTAAAATTAAACAGGGCCCAGATAAAACTTTTCCTGATTTTGTGGCCTGCCTACAGGCGGCTGGTGAGAGGTCAGTGGGCAGAGGAGAAGTCACCAGCCTCCTTATACAGAAATTGGAACAGGAGAAGGCTAATACTAACTGCCAGAAGGCCATACTTACTTTAGATAGGGAGGCTGGCCTGGAAGAGATGATAAAGAGATGTGAGAATATCGGCTCCAGTGCCTTGCAAATGGATGCCCTCACAACTGCTATATCTAAGGGAGTTGCAGCAGAAGACCTGCCCTTGCAGTTTGCAGACAAACCAAGGATATTCTGACTCCTGGTGGTCACAGGTCTCAGGTACAATCTATGGGGCAGGGACATATTGAAGGCTTGTGGGGCCTCAGTTTATATACCAGCTCCACAGGATTCTTAATTGTGGTCATTGGGTGTTTGAGCACCACCTTTCATATCACACCCACATCATTAACATGGAAATCTAACACTCCTGTTTGGGTACCCCAATGGCCTTTCTCAGTGGACAAAGCCCAAGCCTTACATGAAATTGTGCAACAACAGTTGAAGGCCGGACATTTAGAACCAATGTCCGGTCCATGGAATAGCCCTGTATTTATTATATAAAGAAAAAATCTGGAAAATTCAGGATGCTAGTGGACCTTAGGGCCATTAATGCTACCATTGAATTTATGGGAGTCCTAAAGCCTGGTATGCCATCTCTTAATCTAGTACTCACTGGCTGACCAGTTACAGTAATAGACATACAAGATTGTTTCTTCTCCATCCCTTTGGCCCCAGAGGATAAGAAAAGATTTCCCTCTATAAAGAAAGCAGGATCTGATCTGCACTACCAATGGAAAGTGATGTAGCCCCACCTTGAGTCAGACACATGTAGTGCAAGTGCTAGGACCAATTAGGAAGACATGGCTTCAGGTCATGATACACATTATATGGATGATATACTATTATTAATGAGCAGTGGGAACGATCTCTCTGCCCTGCTTAAAGAGACCATGAGTGTTCTCGCTTATCATGGACTGGTGGTAGACTCAGAAAAGATCCAATTTAACTATCCCATCATTTACCTGGGGCTCCGCATGCGGACTTCTGCAGTTACTAATCAGATACTTAATATACAATTAGACAAGGTGAATACTCTGAACCTATTTCAGAAACTTGGACAAATTCAAAGTTAAGGGTTCATGCCCCTATTCCTATTTCTTTGATGCAGCCTTCATATGACATCTTGAAAGGAGAGTCTGATCTAAACTCCCCTCATAAATGGACCTCCTCTGTGAAGGACACAATTTATAAGATCATTGCTCTTGCTTCTAAATCTGGAACAGTGAGGTGAGACCCATGTGTCCCATAGAGGCTCTTTACTAGACAAAAAAAATCCTTTCCCAGAATTACATCAAAGTAGTAAAATTTTGAAATATGTGTATATGACAAAACCATAGAAGGTATTACCAAACCATATTGAAATGCTGGGAGAACTTACACTTGAGGCAGTAAAAAGAGCTTCTCATCTAACAGGGAAAAGACTTTTATTGTATATACCCGAGCTACAGAAGTCATGATGCAAACTTATTGGCCATGGGAGTATTATGCTCAATGGGATACACTAAGCCCACATTCTACATGCATACTCCTTCCCTTGTTATCCCATATTCTGGTACAGCCCTCTCATAAGACAATTGTTGATGAGCAAGCCTGTGCAAGGTGCAAATGTCTTTACTGACATCACTAAGAACCACAAGACCTCAATTTATTATGAGTGCTCAAAAGAGATTCTGGCGTTAAAGATTCCTTATGATTCTACCCAGAAAAATGAGCTTTTTGCAATTCTCCAGGCCTGTAAAAAATCCCCTGAGCCCATTAACATCATATGCTTATATGCTGTCTATTGTATCCCATGAGATCTATGTAGTGATTTTTGTTTTGTTGCTTCTTTTGCTTCTGCCTAGTTTTCTAGGATGCTTTATACATATTCTTAAAAATTCTATAGAGGTGCTTATGGAAGAGCTTCTCATTCACCAACATGAGAACACTCAGTCTTATTAATAATAAAGAGGGAGATGTAATGGTAGCAGAAGGCAGAACAAGGCACAGGGATGGTAATGTGAGAGCTGAGAGATAGAGGGGGCGACTACCCCTAGGAGGTGGTATTAACCACTACAAGTGCCATGCCTCCCTCCTTAGTGCTCAGGAAGCCTTGCATGCCTCCCTCCTTCTCCATGGACCAATCCTTAAATGGCCCAACCTCCCTGGCTCCTAAAGGACCTCCCTGCCCAGAACTAACAGGGAATAGAAGCAAGATTGTACTAAAAATAAACTTTCTGACTTCACCTCTACCTCCTGGTTGGTCTGTCTCTGTGTGATCTGGGTTGGAGCCTGAAGGCAGGTAAACTGGCCTAGTCATGGCCACCGATGGATGAGCAAATAGACTTATGGGATGCTACACATCACAATGAGAGTTCAAGCTAAATAGAAGGGCTAGGCTATTCTACATTCTCAGGTCCTTTCTAGTTCTATACTTATAAAAGACAATATGCATTATCTTCCAATTAATCAATAATCATTTATTAAGCATGTACTATGTGCTAAGTACCAGAAATACAAAATACAAATATGAAACAATCCCTTCTCCATTTGGTGAGTGATTTCTGAGGCCTCCACTTGTAGAGGGACCCAAACCAGTTAATCATCACTCCCTTCTTGGTTGTGTTTCTTACTTTCTAGACTTGAACATCACATCACAATACCATCCCCAACTCAACTCCCAGTTTTATAGCTCTTCCTTCATTACACTACAGATTCTGGTTCTTTCTTCATTAGATCTGCTTTGGAGGCAGATACTGTCTTTTTGCTTGTACAATCAAGTATGCTATAAGACATATGTGTTTCTAAAAATAATTATGCTGTAAAAATCCCATAGTGAAAATTATGAAACTTAAAGGAGAAATGGGGCTAAGGTCACAAAAATGTATTCAGTGGCACCTTAAAAAAATAGTAAGAACTTAGTAAAAATGGTAGCACAGATTTAATTTAGATAGTTAAGAGATACCTAAAAACTGCAATAAACAGTGGTAGCCTCAGGCTATTGTTTGGCACCCTGATCCCCTCCAAAATGTGGGCTGATTAAATTGTTAATTAGGTAATAGAGGATGGCTTAGTCCCAAATCTCGGATTCTGGATAGGTCCTGATGAGGATGGGTGGTAGAGTTTGTGAGTGCTAACAAGCCCTTTTCCACATATATTTCCTATTATATCAGAAAACACAATAAATATGGCATTTTATCTGAAATAAGCCTGTTAGCTTAGGAAGTAGACATAGGTAGTATTGCAGCTTATAAGTTACTGTGAGGTGATTTCAGTTTCTGTATTTTCTCTATTTCTTGTGAATGAAATCTAACATAACCAAGGTCAAAATTCCCATTATGTTCAAATTATTCTTTTTTATATCAATTTCATCAAAATAATCTTTTGAACACCAAAGCAAATGTTAGAATCGAAATAATTGTATATTTATTACCAGAGCTTAGCAAAGAATTTATTGCATGATAAACATTTAATAATACTTGTTGCCCTATTGACTTGTTATCTTAATAAATGTTCGTTGATGATTCACAAATAACTCACATTCTAATTGAAGATTGAATATGAAATGAGAATTATTGTAAAAATCCAATCTCAAAATAATTTGTATGAGTAACCATAGTTCAGATGCTAAATAAACAAACAAAAAAGATACCAATAAATCCAGCTAGCCAGAAAAGACAAAAAAATTCAATAAGTTTAAAAACATCTATATTTACAAATAGAACTAATTTTGTTAATACCATGGAAAATAGGAGAGACTGTGGATAAAGAAAGCTGTCTTTATAAATCAGAAAGACCTGGACTCAATTCAGTTTCTGATATTGGCTATGTGATTGAATACTTTTTCAGTACTTTAACTCTTTAAAGTTTCAGAGAAGATACTAATCCTATTGGTAGAAGAATTGGTAGATCAATCAATAGCACATGAAATCACAAATCCATTCCCAATACTTATGAAGGAAAATGAAAAGTAAGTTGCCTTGTAAAATAACTAATCTTTGAAAGATATTACAAAACAAATTGAGCTGCACTCTCTGAGATCGGTGGATAGATGTTCAATGAAAACCATCACTCAGCTTCTTTGGTCCAAGATTCTGTTTCCATTTCTCAGGGATGAAAATTGAGTTTCTTGAGTTCTAATATAGAAGGATTCAGTCATTAGCATGGGACTTGTTTCATTCATAAGTTAATAAATAACTTAATGAATATTGTAGAAAATATAATAATTAATAATTAACAACTTACTATCTAATTATCTAGGGATGAACTTCTTCCCGTTTAGGCAGGCTAAATAACTTACATGGAATCTGTTCCCAGCTCACACATGAAAGAGTATATACTCATTTGGTTGAAAAACCAGGGTTCACTGGAAATTAAATTCTGGAGTGGCAAAGACAATAAAAGAGCATGATAAAATGTTCTTCCAGTTCAATACAGGAGATCAAAAGGAGAAATCTATGACTTGGGGGTGGAAGTTGACTCAGAGCCTATGTGGACAGTTATGAGACTACATATTAATGACAGAAGAAGCTACAGCTTTAGGTGCCATCAAGTCAATCAGAAAGAGATTACAAGGAATCCCTGTGCAATTATTGGATATAGTACCAATTGTCGTTTGCCAACTCCACTGCATAAATTACATCTGGGATACAATTCAAAGACAGATAAGTACTTTTGATCAAGAGGGAACAAGAACCCTAAGGAATAATATCACTTTTGGTCCCAAGGAATCAGAAACATTGAGATGCAATATTGTTTCTGGTCTCAAGGGAAAAGGACCTTGAGCTACAATGTCAATGAAAATTCCAAGGCGTCAGGGACTCTTCCAGGATAAGAACAGGAGTGCAGACCAGAAGACCCTACCTCTCTATAGATCACACTACTTCAAAAGCATTGGAAAACTTCCAACCCTCCAAAGCTAGCTCTGAAAATAGTAGCATGAAAAAAGCTTAAAATTTGGGACAGTGCCTTCCCTCTTTTAAGTGAGCAGAGCTCAATTTTGATACAAGCTCATAATTAAGAAATACAATGAAAAAAGAACAAACAGAAAAACAAAACAACAAAACCCCACCTTGAGCATAAAAAGCTACTATGGAGGCAGGGAAGATGAAGATACAAACTCATAAGAAAACTACAATATGACAGCAACTAGAACTAAAGTCACAAAGAAAAATGCTAATTAAAGACAAATTCATTATTCAGCATTTTACTTGAAATGTTAGTTATAGTAACAAAAACGAAAAAGGGAAATTGAAGGAATTAGAATAAGCCACAAGAAAACATCCAGATGTTACGATAGCATAATTAGAGAATCCTAAAGAAGTTGAAATAATTAACAACTTTGTCAAAGTTACCTCTCTGATAGCAGAAAGTAAAAAGAAACCTTTTGATGAGAATAAAAGAGGAGAGTGAAAAAGCATACTTGAAGCTTACTATTAAAAAAAAAACCAACTAAAATCTTGGCATCTTGTCTCACCATTTCTTGGCAAATAGAGGGAGAAGAAATGGAAGCAATGTCGGATTTTATATTCCTGAGCTCAGAGTTCATTGAAGATGGCAACCACATCCATAAAATTAAAATATTCTTGGTCCTTGGAAGGAAAGCTCTGGCAAATCTGATGTCATACTAAAAAACAGAGACATTACTTTGATAACAGAGGTCTATATAGTAAAAGCTATGTTTTCTTTTGTTTTGTTTTGTGTTATTTTTCCAGTAGGGTAGCAATGTATATCTATGAGAGTTGGACTATAAGAAAAGCTGAACACTGCAGAAGGGATGCTTTTGAATTGTGATGCTAGGGAAGAATTTTGAGAATCCCTTGGACAAATAGAAGGTCAAATCAATTGCTAAAGACATTAATAAAGTCTATTCACTATAAGATAAAATACTGAAGTTGAAGCTTAAATACTTGGCCATATAAGGAGAAGACAGGAATCACTGGAAAAGATACTAATGTTGGGAAAGATTGAAGGCAAAAAGGAAATGGCATAGCAGAGAATGTTTTTGATAGACAATATCATGGAAACAATAAACAAACTTGGTCAGTCTTCAAGAGATAGTGGAGAATAGTAGGGCCAGGCAGAACATAATCTATGGGTTCACAAAGAGTTGAACATTACTGAATGACTAAACAATAAAATCAAAGTTGCAGGATATAAAATGAAACCACATAAATATGTTACCAACAAATTCCAGCAGTAACAGTTGGAGAAATTCCATTTAAAATAACTTTGAGAAAAATAGAAAGTATTTGAGAGTCTACCTCCCAAGACAAACCCAGGAATTATATGAAGCCAATTACAAAATACTGCACAAAAATACAGTCAGGTCTAAACAATTGGAATTAATTGCTTATGGGTAAGCCAAGCTAATATAATAAAAGTCACAATTTTTTAAATTTACTTACTCAGTGTTATGCCAATCAAACAACCAAAAATTTATTTTATATAAACAGAAAAACTAATAACAAAATCACCTAGAACAAAAGATTGATTGCCAAAAAAAATTAATAAAAATAAATGTGAAGAAAGATGGCCTAGTCCTACCTAATACCAAACTGTATTATAAAGCAGTACTTATGAAAAAAATTTGACTGCCTAAGAAATAGTGTGGTGGATCAGTTGAAATCAATTCACGAGATATAGTAGAAAATGACCATAGTATCTAGTGTTTGTTAAATCTGGAAATTCAAAATTTGGAGATAAGAAACTCATTGTGTAATATAATCTATTAGGAAATCTAAACAAACATCTCATTCCACATACCAAGCTAAGAGTTTTGTTTTGTTTGTTTTTGTTTTTTGTGGTGGCAAAGAATTGGAAGTTGAAGAGATGTCCATCAATTGGGGAAAGGCTGAACAAGTTATGGTGTATGACTATAGTACAATACTATTATAAAAAAAAAATGATAAGTAATATGCTCCCAGTAAAACATGAGTAAGAGTTATGTGAAATATAGTGAAGTGAGCAGAATCGGGAGAAATCATACACAGCAACAGCATTACTATATAATGAACAATTGTCAATGTCTGCCATTTTCAGCAATTCAATGATCCAAGAAAATTCCAGTAAATTCATGATGAAAAATGATTTTCACCTCCAAATAAAGAACTGATAGAATCTGAATGCTATTTTCTACTTTCTCTATTTTTTTTATTCTTCTTTCTCTTTGTTTTCTTTCACAACATGACTAATATGGAAATATGTTTTATATGACTATGCATATGTAATCTATATCACACTGCTTATTTCTCAGGGAAAGGGTCGGAGGAAAGAAGGAGAAAGAGAATTTGAGAAGGAAACTTTATTTAAAATGAATGCTAAAAAACAAGATTAGAAGGGAAGCAATAAATTGGGGTTTATTACCGGGGTACTGGGGTAAAGGTTCTGATAAAGGCCTCATTTCCAAAATATAAAGAGAATTGACTCTAATTTGTAAGAAATCAAGCCATTTTCCAATTGATAAATGGTCAAAGGATATGAACAGACAATTGAAACTATTTCTACTCATATGAAAAGGTGTTCCAAATCACTATTAATTAGAGAAATTCAAATTAAGACAACTCTGAGATACCACTACACCCTTGTCAGACTGGCTAGGATGACAGGAAAAGATAGTGCGAATGTTGGAGGGGATGCAGGAAAACTAGGATACTGATGCATTGTTGGTGGAGTTGTGAATGGATCCTGCCATTGTGGAGAACAATTGGAATTATGCTCAAAAAGTTATCAAACTGTGCATACCCTTTGATCCAGCAGTTTTACTACTGAGCTTATATCCCCAAAGAGATATTAAAAAAGGAAAAGGGACCTGTATGTGCCAAAATATTTTTGGCAGCCATTTTTGTAATGGCTAGAAACTGGAAAATGAATGGATGCCCATCAATTGGAGAATGGTTGGGTAAATTGTGGTATATGAATATTACGGAATATTATTGTTCTGTAAGAAATGGCCAGCAGGATGAATACAAAAAGGCTTGTAGAAACTTACATGAACTGATGCTAAGTGAAATGAGCAGAACCAGGAGATCATTATACATTTCCACAATATTATATAAGGATGTATTGTGATGGAAGTGGATATCTTTGACAAAGAGAATTAATTCAGTTCCAATTGATCAATGATGGACAGAATCAGCTACACTCAGCAAAGGAATACTGGGAAATGAATGTGGACTACTTACATTTTTGTTTTTCTTCCCAGGTTATTTTTACCTTCTGAATCCAATGTTTTTTTGTGCAACAACAGAACTGTACAGATCTACACACATATATTGTATCTAGGATATACTTTAACATATTTAACATGTATAAGACTGCCTGCCATCTAGGGAAGGGGATGGAGGGAGGGAAGGGAAAAGTTGGAATAGAAGTGAGTGCAAGGGACAATGTTGTAAAAAATTACTCATGCATATGTTCTGTCAATAAAAAGCTATAATTTTAAAAAAAAGAATGCTAAAATTGATTTTATATAAAATTGGGGAAAATAAAATATTATTAAGATAAAATTAATGTGGTATAGCATTCATATTTGTGGAATGTATTTATAACCACATACTTTATCCAAAGGCTTGACTACTTAGATGCCTTGACAGATCATACTTTATTATGTATGGCCGTGTTGAAAGTCACCAAGGTTCACTGTCTTCATTTGTCACTATATTTCACAGAATTTGTTTTGGAGGTAATCTTAATAAAATCTTGTTCAGAAAAAAATAATTTTATTCTGTCATATTTGCATTTTAATTTGATCATTTCTTCCCTACTTCCCTACATCAGTTTTCAAGAGTGGGGGGGGGGGAGAGGGGAAATAATGGGCAAGATTCAGCTTTTAAGAAACCAAGTACATTTCCCAGTGAAACTTGTTAAGGCTCCACACTGGTAGAAGAGCAGAGTATTTGGTCTGTAATGTTTTTTGTAACTAATTTACTGTAAACTGAAAGCACTGCATTAGTAATAACAGTTAAAGCAGGATCTCTGCAAGCTAACAATTTTGCTGAAGCAGCCAGAATTTTTCTTATCTTCCAGTTACCCAAACTTTTCAAAGAACTCTCCCTTTTCTCTCCCCCATTTACAACCATCCAATTAAATGAACATTCCCAGAATTTCATTTTCTGCTGCAAAAGTAGTAGCATCTCAGAAGTTTATGCTATGTTTAGCAAGTTTTTTAATCTATCAAATATGTCCTTCAAAGAGTCAAACACATTATGTGTCTGCTGATGACATGTCATATCTTCTATTCTCAGGGAAATGGTATGTATGGACCATTGCTTTTAAAAATTTTTGCTAAAATTATTTCTGTTTTTGCAAACCATCTCATAGCTATATTCTATCTTTAGATTTTTTTATCACTTAAAAACAAACCTAGTAGAAAGTGTCAGAGAAGTATTGTAGGAAGATCACTGCTCTTGACTTCAAAAGGTCTGGATTGAAATTCTTACTCTGATATTTGTGTGATCTTGGAAAATACCTTAGATACCTTAGTTTTCATTTCCAGATCTTACCAGTGTCGTTGGAATAACAGTAGCTTATGGGAGTATCTACATCATGACAAATCAAATATACTGGGGAAAAAAGCTGCTTTAAACTTTGTAAAGATTCAACAGAGGGAAAATGACTTGTTAAAAAAATAAACAAAAAATTCTAAGAGCAGTCTTCGCCACATGCATTTTAAATTTGTTACCTTTTTCTTGGACTCTCCATATACTTGTTGGAGCATATGCTGGGAACATTTTGTACCAACACATATCATGCCATATTTTATTTCCTTCAAGTTATCAACAAACTTTTATAAAATACTATATTCTAGACATTTTAAAGAGTAAATATTAAGTAAGGGTTAACTTAGTCTATGTGGCTAATTACTACCAACCGACTATTAGCAGGTGAAGCACACCTCTGTAAACTCATAAATAAAACCAATAGAAAGCAACCCTTAATACTTCTTTGTTCCAACCTACTAGGATGGATGGGATATGAGACAGTTGTTTCAGAACCTATGTTGCACCTTAGTATAGATCCCTCTGGTGAGTTTTGAGGGATACAATTGTAGATAACATACCTAACACCTAAACACCAAAGAAAGATTTGTAAAAAGAGATATTTTCCACTGAAGATTAATGGCTTTGGAGACAAATGGCCAATTTAAATCTCTCTTTCTACCTACAACTTGTATGATTTGGGCCACAGTTTTTTGTTTTATTTTTGGTTTGTAAAATGAGATTTTTGAACTCTAGATTTCCTGTCAGCTCTAAATCTATGATTCTACAATTGCAGAGAAAGAAATTAAATGACAAACGGGGAAGAACTAAAGAGCAGCTGAACCAAGATGGTGGAAGCGTGCCTATACAATGAGCTCCCCATCACACAACTCCTCCAAACAGATATAGAAAACATACCAGACCAAAACATGATGGGGAAATCCATAAGAAAAGTTACCTGAAACATTTTTTCCTGCCAATCTCAACATAAATATGGAGACAGGGAGAAAAATTTGTAGACACTGGGGAAGGGTACAGGTCAGCACTTGGGGAGGATCTGCATACCAGAGCTAGAGGAAGTCTCAGATTCACAATGGAGCAACACAAAAATCTATACTGGGATACTGAGACTGAGATAATTGCAAACTATCAAATTTGTCACTCACATTCCAGTTCTAATTCATAGTTCAAGGTCAGACAAAAAAGAGAAAGAACAGTGCCACTCCCAGTTAGGGAAGTTCAGGACCCTGTCTCAAGAAGAATGGAGGAAGTTCAGAAGATAAAAATAATAGTAGCAGACATAGCAACAACAGCAACAGGAGTAGCAGCATCATTGGGGCTTAGATTCTAGGAACATAGCAATATTGAGATATAATAAGTTATAAGCATGTAGCCCAACCTGAAGAGGAAGAATCAGGGCAAAGATCCAAAATCAAAAAAGGGCTTACAATTTTACCACTCAGAAACAAAGGGGCTTTTGAGATGACTGATGAAGGCTGAGAAGAGTAGTAGTATATTTTCAATTATACCCAAACCAAGGTCAGTAGTATGCAGATTGTAGTCCCAGTAGGGCACTGGTCAGACTGTATTGTGGATCAGACCAATTTGGGAACACTAAAAACTGGAAATGTCATTAGATTATCCCTGACATTCTGGAAAAATAAAAAAAAAATTAATACACCAAGAAAGCATCAAAAGGATTAGCTGAGATCTTTTCTCTAGACTTAATATCAAGTCTGAAGTAACAAACAAACAAACATCTATAAGCAAAACCTCAGAGAAAAACAGCTTGATCAAAACTTCAACTAATATTCCTTGAAAAGATGAAACAAGAGTGTTTTTAAGAGCTTAAGTTTTTTAATAAATAAAATGAGAGTGTTTGAGAAAAATGGAAAAGAAATTAAAGCTATAGAAAAAGGAATTAGAAATGGAATTAATAGCTTGGAAAAAGAAGTAAAAATCTTGCACAAGTAGCATATTTCCTAAAAATTAGAGTTGATCAAATAAAAAGCCAATGACTTCATGAGTCAACAAGAAATTAAGTTGGAAAAAATTTACAAAAGAAAAAATATATAAGTAGCCCATGGTGGGGTAAGGCAAGAATTGACTGGGAGAACAAATTGAGTAGAAAAAAAAATAAGAATCATTGGAATACCATGACAAAAAAAGAAAAAGAAAAAGAAAAAAAGCTTTGTCTCCAAGAAATCTTAAAAAACAAACTGCTAACACCATTTGGCAGTTAGGTGGTACAGTGGACAGAGCACCAGACTTGGAGTCAAGAATATCCAATGCCAAATTTACTCACTTACTAGCTGTGTGATATGGGGTAAGTCATTTAACCTTTTTTGCCTCATCCATAAAATGGAGTGGAAAAAGTTGCTTAAGTTACTATAGTATCTTTGCTCAGAAAACTCCATATGGGTTCATAGAGTTGAGCATAAATGAAAAAAATAAATAACAGCAACAATAACAATTCTCTCATGACTATCTTTTATTTCAAGTATTGGTTTTTGTTTTCCATTAGTTTCAAATAAGTAATTTACATTTTCAATTTGCAAATTAAGTAATATAAATAAAGCATTTATCTTGCATTTTAAAATTTAGAAAGTGCTTTATAAATATTATCTTATTGTATATTCACAATGATCTTGTGATATAGAGGCAACTATTATCACCATTTTATGCTAAAGAACTGAGGTTAAATGATTTAAATATGTGAGATGACATTTGAACTCAGGTCTTTCTGAATCTAGATCCAGGGCTTTCTTCATCGAACCATCATAAAATCATAAGTTTACCTCCATACATATGCACATCCATACACATGCACATATAAATATACATAGATATACATGTTTGCTATATATGGATATGGGCAAATATAACAAATATATATATACATATATATATATATATATATATATATACATCCACATACATATATTAGATGTTAACATGGGTTCCATAGACATGCTTAGTTTTAAAAAATAATTTTATAATTCTTTCACTGTTAGCAGTTTATAATCCAGTCTGTTTTATTTTATGTATCTAAAAATAGATGCAATAAACACAGGACAATTATATAGCATAGCAACATAAATGGTTTTATAGTAATAATAAAATAATTTTATATAGCACTATAAATATTTCCTCATTTAATACTCCCCAAAACCCAGAGAGGTAGATAATTCTATCATGCTCACTTTATAGATGGGGGAAATAAGGTACAGAAAGTCTTGCTGATGGTCATGAAGCTACTATAGGTCTGATCTTCCTTATTCCAGACACCTTGACCTATCCAGTTTACCATACAGATAGAGATAATATTATATATAATGATATAACATAATCCAATGTGGCTTAAGTGATTCACACAAACACCCCCCCCACACACACACACACACACATCAGGGCTTCTTAAACTTTTTCCACTTGCAACCCTTTTTTGCCCTTTTTATGTAACCTTCAATATATAGGTATATAAAATAGGTATACAAATCAAACATTTACTGATAATACATCCCAATTTTGTAACCTCCACATTAGTTAGGAGATCCCATATGGGACAGTGAACACATTTCAGAAGCTGAGACATATATGACATTTTACATGATATATAACATAAAATGTTATATAACATATTACAGTATAAAATTATAAATAGTAGTATTATCCATGTTTCTAATAGAAAAGAATATATATTCCCATACTAGAAAAAGAGTGTTTTGTATTCTTCAAAGATAATTCCACAGGTCCCCATTTTTGTGCTCACTTTCAATTTCCCCAAAATCTTGAAGTGAAGAATAGTGGCAACAAACTTGGAGTTCAGTTAAAACTTTATCATCTCCCATTTTAAGAGATCCTACTCTAGATCCATGAAAATGAAGAAAATGAGTCAAAGTTTCCAAAAATTAAAATATTAAATAGGTTTACCTCTTTTTTTTTTACTCAGTCTTATAATGTAAGTTATTTCCCATATAAAATCATATGATATATTAAACAAGAAGCACTGTGCATAAGGACAAAAATATTTTTACCATGCCTCTATATAACATGCACCAAAGGAAAATTTTTGAACAAGCCTAGAATGAGATTTTTTAAATGCTTTTAGACATTCTATTCTGCAATAAATTAGTAAAGCTATTATCCAACAAAGTACCCATGCATGCTTTTCAGCAGCAACTCATTTACAGGGCAAAGTCACTGACGAATGCTTTACTACAAAAGCTGTCTGTTGCAAGCTGTGTATTTCAAAAAAGAGCACATATGAGACTTAGATAGAATAGCTTAGTCCTTAGATGACATAGAGTGGCTTGATCATCTGAAGATTAGTTGAATACAGATTAGGTTTTGCACATATATTTTTAATAAATGGAGCATGGTTTATTTGCATTATGAAAACAGGAAGTATGTAATATCAAATGAAATCAAATCCATGGATACTACCATTGACAGCCAAAAAATGCCTCAGAATAATCATCCCATGGCTACATTTTTCACGTGCCACAAAAAAATACATCTTTGTCAATCTCTGTATTATCTGCCTTTCTTTTTGCTTTTTAATCTTGTGAATCTTGAAAAAACTAAAACTTGACTTAATGATGTTAGTAAACATTTAATGGTCAATTTTACCTGATTGTAGATGGAAGGTGGGTAAGAGCACAAAGACATTGTAAGAATAAGTCAAGTGCAAAATGAAACTTCACTCTTCTTGAAGTTTTTGATTTATGGATTAATCTATTTTCTAGTGACATTATCCCATACAAAGGCCAGACAACTCTTACAGAAAGATTAGGGAAAGTCTGAAGTAATACAGTTTTTTGCTGTTTATTAGAAATTCAGTACTCTTTTCTAAATAAATGATCTATTTTTTTTCTTCTAAAGTTTAATGTCCTCTAAGACCAATGTCAGACAAGTAATTCTATATTCCCATTTATTACAGATAGTGCCATACAGTCGGAGAACCTAAACATAAAAACTGGCTCTCATACTTGTGTGGGCAATAACAAGGCAGCCACTTTCTCAAGGAGAAGCAGTGTGAATAAATACGAAATATATACAAAATTAAAGGGGAGGAGGCACTTAGAGTAATGAGGGCCTGTGCCCAGGTAGCTGTACAAAAGGATAGCAAGCATGATTTGTGAGAGCTCTTTTGAAAAGAGAATTTAAAATGTTTGGCAAATGACAATGTGATGGTAAGGAAGTTGGGAAAGGAGAGGAGCACACTTTGTAAACTTAAGGAAGGGAAAAGCAATTTCTATGATGAAAGGTTTGTAATTCTTACATGATATTCAAAAGAAGTTTGATAATAGAGTGAAGTTAGGGAAAGAGATGAGTTGGATATAAAGATCTTGGAGTAATCTGCATAGAGATTAAAATTGAATGAAGTTGAGACAATACTTATAAGCTGATATTTTATGAAATCACCAAAGAGTATAGAGAAAGAAGAAGATCTAGGGTGCACAAATAATCAAGAGATGAAATATGGATGATATAAATAAAGGAGACTGAAAAGGAGCCAAGGCAGTTAAGACTCTTATGAATAAGTAAGAGAATAGGAAGTAGCTGGGAGAAGAAAGCTAAAAGTAGCAAATGTTGCAGACAAAGCCAAAAAAGATCAAGACTGAGAAAAGATGAACAGATTTGGGAATTAAGAAACAAATAGTATTATTGGAAAAGAGTTTCACTTGAGTGAAATGGAAGTCAGATTAGGAAAGGTATGGAAGTAAGCAAGAAGAAAAATGGACTCAATGAGTATAAACATTTTTGCAGAAGTAGAAACCCCAGGATCTGGTCACTAATTAGACATGGGGGGTAAAAAAAGGGTAAAAAAACATTAATGAAAAACAATTTTAAATTGATGAGACTAAGAAGGTAGGAGGATAGAGTTTTTAAGAGAAATGAAGGCAAGCTAACTGATATAAAAAAGACAAAATAGAATTTAGAGCAAAAGAT
This sequence comes from Sarcophilus harrisii, assembly GCF_902635505.1. Classification (NCBI taxonomy): domain Eukaryota; kingdom Metazoa; phylum Chordata; class Mammalia; order Dasyuromorphia; family Dasyuridae; genus Sarcophilus; species Sarcophilus harrisii. Next base: position 137,334,969 of record NC_045431.1, on the reverse strand, counting down.
TATCTTAGTAGGCATGTAGCTTAGTATTTCATTTTATACATCTTATACACCATGGCAAAGAAAGTTTATGCCTTTGTCCAAAATCACAAAATGTGCAAAAAAATTTTCCTGACTCAAAACTCAGACCTTTCCATACTATATTGTATTAATCCAGAAAATAATATATTTTGTTTTAGAGTTTCAGATGTTATTGGGACATTGAAACCTCAAAGAAAAATACAGATTATGTACAAGTCCATCAATTAATTCACAGAAGAGTTAAAGAGGTTTTAGAAAGCAAAATAAATACATAAATACAATTTGTGGTGGGAAAATTCAAAAAAGAAATGAACTATGTAAGAAAAGTATGCAAGAGAATTGACAGTTTGGTAAAAGAGATCCAAAAAGTACTAAAGAAAATAACTCCCAACCACTAATTGGCTAAATGGTAAAAGAGTATAAAACTTTATTGAAGAAACTAACTTCTTAAAACTAGATTTGACCAAGTTGAGGTTACTGAGTCTAAGAGATATCAAGAAACAATAATACTAATTTTTAAAACTTTAAAAATGGAATAAGTAAAACATTTCATAAGAAAAAAAATAACAACTAGAAAAGAGTGAAAAGAGATAACTTAATCACTTGTACTTCATTAAACCTATGAACATAAAAATAATCTACACATCACATATAAAGACATTATAAGGGAAAACTGGCCAGTTATCTTAGAATTAGTTGGCATAATAGCAATTTTAAAAATACACTGGTAAACTACTTAAAGAAATCCTGAAATTAAAAAAAAATGAAGAATTTTAGAGACAAAAACCTAGAACTCCTTTATCATGGAGAAAATACTGCAATAAATTAAAAATTAATAATTCAAATACAGTGGAGCCAAAGTCAGGATCATATAAGATTTAGTAGCTATTATATTAAAGAAATGGAAGGCTTGGAATATAATATTCTTAAAAGCAAAGGAGGAAGAATTATAAGTAAGAATAATATATGCAACAGAATTGAGTATAACTTTAGAGGGGAAAATATGTATTTAATGAGAAAAAGAGGACTTTCAAGCATTTCTGATTAAAAAAAAAACCAGAATTGAAAAAAAAATTACATTTAAATGAAAGATTCAAGAACATGTGTAAAGGTAAACAGGAATGAAACAAAACATTGTTAAACTACTATATAGAAAAGTAATATATGTAGCTATTAGGACTTCATCATCACCAGAGCTATTAAAAAGAGACTACTTAGACAGGAGATAATGGGAGAAATGCTATTATGTGGAAATAATCTTGAAAGAATAATAGAAGGGGCAGCTGGGTGGTGCAGTGGTTAGAGCATGAGCCCTGAAGTCAGGAGAACCTGAGTTCGAATTTGGTCTCAGACAGTTAATATTTCTTAGCTGTGTGACCCTGGGCAAGTCACTTAATCCCAATTGCCTCAGGGGAAAAAGAATAATAGAATAAGAAAAAGGGATGCTGTAGGAGAAGGGGGAAAGGAGAAGAAGAATGAGGAAAAATTTCCCACATACATGATTACACAAAGAACAGTTTATTAGAAGGAGGGAAGAATAAGGCAGGAAGGAGCAGGCAAAAATTGAACTTCATTCCCATTTGAATTGGTTTGAATAGGAGGAATACACACATAAGTGGGGAAAGAATTAAAAAGGAGGGCATATTAAAAAAGGCAGTAGTCAGAAGCAAAATAGACTCTTAAGAACAAAAGAAAGGAGAAAAATAAATATAAGAGAATAAAGTAGAAGGAAATCCATATCAATTATAAGTATGAATATGAATGTGATAAATTGACTCATAAAATAGAAGAACAGGATGCATTGCTAACCAAAATCCAATAATATATTGCTTCTAAGAAAACACTTGAAAGAAAATGGAAGGGGGCCCTGAAGTCAGGAGGACATGAGTTCAAATTGACCTCAGACACTTAATACTTTCTAATGACTGGGCAAGCCTGGTGGTTGTTGGGATTTCTCTGCTAGAAACTTTACTTTGCTTCTCTGCCAGACTTTGCCACTAAGGAATTCAGTCTTTCTATTCATGCATAGCAAAAGCTGACTTCCCAATGCCAATAATAAACTTCTTTTTATCAGTTTAGCTTTTCAGGTTCGTAAATTCCTTTATGAAGGACCTCTGTGTTGCCAGAAGAGGGTTCCCACAATTGCCTATTTTGCGCCGATTCTAAAGGGACTTAGTGGAATCAAACCTCTTCATTTGGTTCCCTGAACCCCAAACTTGCCACTAACATCATCATTTAACTCCTTGACCACTATGAACCCTAATCTCATCAATTTTAATTGTGAATGTGAATGGAGGTGAATAGCAAACTGAATTAAAAGTCAGAATCCTACAATATGTTATTTACAAGAAACACATTTAAAGGTGAGTGATACATACAGAATAAAGGTAAAAGGCTGGAGCAGAATCTATTATGCTCCAGGTGAAATAAAGAAAGCTGAGGTAGTGATCCTGAACTCAGATTAAGCAAAAGCAAAAATAGAACTAATTAAGAGAGATAAGGAAGGAAACTATGTCTTGCTAAAGGGTACCATAGATAAAGAAGTAATATCAATCTTAAACATATATGCACCAAGTGGTATAGCATCCAAATTCCTAGGCAAGAAGTTGAGAGCTGCAAGAAGAAATAGACAGCAAAATTATAATAGTGGGGATCTCAACTTTGCTCTCTTAGAACTAGATAAATCAATTCACAAAATAAATAAGAAAGAAATTAAGGAAATAAATAGAATTTTAGAAAAGTTAGGCATTTGGAGAATATTGAATCGATCTTTGGAGAAAATTGAATGGAAACAGAAAGGAATATGGTTTTTCTCAACAATTCTTGAAACCTATAAAAAAATTGACCATGTATTGGGGCATAAAAACCTCAAAATCAAATATAAAAAAGAAGAAACAGTAAATGCGTCCTTTTCAGATCATGATGGAATAAAAAATAAAGAGCCAGGGGAAAATAAACAAAAAATAATTGGAAACTAAGTAATCTAATCCTAAAGAATGAGTGAGTAAAACAACAAATCATAAACACAATAGATAATCACATCCAAGGGAATGACAATAATGAGATGACATACCAAAATATATAGGATGCAGCCAAAGCAGTTCATAAGAAAGATTTTATGCTTACTTGCATAAAATATAGAAAGAGAAGATCAATGAATTGGACATGCAACTAAAAAAGCTAAAAAAAGAACAAATATAAAAGCCCCAAGTAAATACCAAATTTGAAATTCTGAAAATAAAAGGGGAGATTAATAAAATTGAAAGTAAAACATTATCATACTAATAAACAAAACTAAGAGCTGGTTTTATGAAAAAAAAACTAACTAAATAAACCTTTAGTTAATTTGATCAGAAAAAGAAAAAAGGAAAATCAAATTATTAGGATCAGAAATGAAAAGGATGAACTTTTCACCTATGAAGAAGAAATTGGAGCAATAATTAGGAACTATTTTTCCCAACTGTATACCAATAAATTTGATATTCTAAGTGAAATGGATTAATGTTTACAAAAATGTAGATTGCCCAGATTAATAGAGGAGGAAACAAATTAGTTAAATAGTCCTATTTTAGAAAAAGAAATTGAACAAGCTATTAATCAACTTCCTAAGAGGGAGGGATGAATTTACATGTGAATTCTACTAAACATTCAAAGAACAATTGTAATTCCAATATTATGCAAATTCTGAGGGAAAATAGGGAAACAAGGAAGCTTATCAAATTCTTTTTATGATTCAGACACAGTGCTAATGCCTAAACTAAGTAGAGTCAAAACAGAGAAATTATAGATCAATGTCCCTAATAAATATTGATGCAAAAATCTGGAATAACATATTAGCAAGGATTTTACAGCAAGTTATTCCCAGGATAATATACCATGACCACATAGGATTTATACCAGGAATGCAAGGTTGGTCCAATATTAGGAAAATCATTAGCATAATTGACTATATCAATAACCAACTAACAAAAATCATATGATTAGCTCAATAGATGCAGAAAAAGCATCAGACACAATCCAGTATCTATTCCAATTAAAAACAATAAAGAGCATAGGAGTAAATGGAATTTTCCTTACGATGATCAATAGCATCTATTGAAAGCCATCAGCAAGCTTCAGACATAATGGGAATAAACAAGAACTATTCCTAATAAGATCAGGGATGATACAAAGATGCCCACTATCACCATTATTATTGAACATTGTATTAGAAATGTTAGTTTTAGCCATAAGAAAAGAAAAAGAGATTAAACAAATAATATGATGGTATACTTAAAAAATCTTAGAAAATCAATGAAAAAACTACTAGAAACAATTCACAACTTTAAATTCACACAAATCATCATTTTTATATATTACCAACAAAGTTCAGCTGCAAGAGATACAAAAAGAAATTCCACTGAAAATAACTGTAGATAATATAAAAGATTTGGGTATTCCTGCCAAGGCAAAGTCAAGAACTATATGAATACAATAACAAAAAGTCAGATCTATACTCTTAGAAAATTATCAAGTGCTCAAGGGTAGGTCAAGCTAATATAATAAAAATGACAATGCTACCTAAATTAATCTACTAATTCAGTGCTATACCAAACTCCCAAGAAATTATTTCACAGAGCTAGAAAAAAATGATAACAACATTCATCTTGAAGAACAAAAGGTCAAGAATTTCAAGGTAATGAATTAATTAAACAAAATGTAAATGAAAGCCCTAGCTATGCCAGCTCTAAAACTGTATTATAAAGCAGTGTTCATCAAAACCATTTGATACTGACTGAGAAATAGAGTAGTTGATAAGTAGAACAGATTAGGTTCACAAGATAAAATAGTCAGTGACTATAGTAATCTAGAGTTTATTTGACAAAAACTCCTGGAAAAATTGGAAATTGGTATGGATAAGAAACTAGACATTGACCCACACCTAAAACCCTTTACCAAGATAAGATTGAAATGGGTTCATGGTTTAGACATAAAGCAAATTAGAAGAGCAAAGGATAGTTTATCTCTCAGATCTGTGGAGAAGGAAGGAAGTTGTAGTGAAAAAAGAACTTGAGTATATTATTGAATGCAAAATGGATAGCTTTGATTATATTAAGTTTAAAAGGTTTTGTACAAACAAAACCAATGCAGACAAAATCAGAAGGGAAACAATAAAATGGGAAATTTTTAATTTTCTACTTAAGGGCTCTGATAAAGGCCTCATTTCTAAATTATAAAGAATTAACTCAAATTTATAAGAATTTGAACCATTCTCCAATTTATAAATGGCCAAAGGATATGAAAGGCAATTTTCAGATGAAGAAATTAAAACCATTTTTAGTCATATGAAAAGGTGCACTAAATCATTATTGATCAGAGAAATGCAAATTTAGACAACTTTCAGACACTATTACATACCTCTCAGATTGGCTAAAATGACAGGAAAAGATAATGACAAATGTATATTGTTGGTGGAGTTGTGAATTGATTCAACCATTCTGGAAAGCAATTTGGAACTATACCCAAAAGGCTATCAAACTGTGATTTAGCAGTGTTTTCCACTGGGCTTGTATCCTAAAAAGATCATAAAGGAGGGAAAGGGGGCCCACATGTGCCAAAATGTTTGTGACAGCCCTTTTTGTAGTGGCAAAAAACTGGAAATTGAGTGGGTGTCCATCAATTGGAGAATGGCTGAACAAGTTATAGTATATGAATGTTATGGAATATTATCGTTTTATAAGAAATGAATAGCAGGATAATTTCAGAGAAGCCTGGAGACACTTACATGAACTAATGCTAAATGAAATGAGCAGAACCAAGAGATCATTATATATGGCAACAGCAAGATTATACAATGATCAACTATGATGGACATAGCTCTCATCAGCAATGAGATGATTCAGTTCCAATGATCTTGTGATGAAGAAAGCCATCTGTACCCAGAGAGAGGACAGTGGGAACTGAATGCGGACCACAAGATTATACAATGATCAACTATGATGGACATAGCTCTCATCAGCAATGAGATGATTCAGTTCCAATGGTCTTGTGATGAAGAAAGCCATCTGTACCCAGAGAGAGGACAGTGGGAACTGAATGCGGACCACAACATAGTATTTTCACTGTTTTTATTGTTGTTTTGCTTTCCCTTTTATTTTCTTTCCCATTTTTTCTGTTTTTTGATCTGATTTTTTTGGTACAGCATGATATTTGTGGAAATACCTATAGAGAAATTACATACAATCAGCATATATTAGATCACTGGCTGACTGTGTGAGGGGGTAGGGGAAGCGAGGGAAAAATTAGAACACAGAGTTTTGAAAGGGTGTGTTTTGAAAATTACATATGTATATATTTTGAATATAAAAAATTTTAATTAAAAAAAGAAATCTACAAGAAAAATAAATAAAATTCTTCCTTTGATTTAGAAAGAAATTGGGCTGCTAATTTAGTACAGAAGGAAAAATATAGGCCCATTTAATCATAAAGATGATTACAAATGGATTGGCTCAAAGGAAAATGAGAATCAAATTATATTTTCCTCATTACCACTAAATCATACTTGTCAACTAGTACAGAAACATCAACCAGTCACTACTACTTTGATAACAAATTAATATTTTTACATTAACAGAAAATTAAATCAATATTATTTATTTGGTGTTATTTCTCTGCTTGAGTAAGTAGGTAGAGTTCTTTAAAAGTCCCTATGAAATATATTTCATAGTCTTTTTGTTTGTTTTGACCTCTTCTGAAACTGGACAAACTTAAAGGAGAGTAAGGAGATAGGTGTTGATAGATGGATTCATGTTTCTGGGGAAAAAAAGAATGCTTTCTTCTGGGAGAAAATGAATAGAGTTGGGAGATTATATTATCCCCTTTGTGATATATGATTAATTAGTATATTATTAAAGGCTTAGTTGAAATCAAACAATATAAATTTGTAGAGTACCCACTGAACATTAATATTATGTTACTTCCTTCAGAGGTATTCACTAGCTCTCAAGTAAAAGATAATTCAACAGGTTGTGTGGTTTGGAAAGGACAGCAATAAAGTAGACAAGACAAGGAATTTGGAGGTTGAGGACAATGAAAAGTTGATATGGCTAACTACAATGTTAAGGTTCAAAAGGCAATAGTATTGAGATATGGCCTGAGAAAACAGATAAGAGTCAAAGACATGAAAGTCTTCAGGACCTTCATGTTTAGGAGTGAGTGTCTAGAAATAACAAGGTACACTCTTTGGGAGGGAAAAGGAACCACAAACACAAAAATTTTTGTATCAGTCCTTTTTGTAGTAGCAAAGAATTGGAAAAGGATTGGATGCCCATCAATTGGGGAATGGCTAAACAAATTGTGGTACATGAAGATAATGGAATATTATTGTTCTATTAAAATGATGAACAAGCTAATTATAGAAAGGAATTATTTACATGAACTGATGCTGAGCAAAACAAACAGAACCAGGAATATATTGTACACAATAACAGCAAGAACATGCATTAATCAACTATTAAAAGCTTGATTCTTCTCAATAGTTCAGTGATCCAAAGCAATTCCAATAGACTTTGGACAGAACATGCCATCTGAACCCAGAAAAAGAACTAAGAAAACTGAATGTAAATCAACACATGTTATGTTCACTTCTTTTTTTTTTCTGTTTTTTTTATCTCTCCCATGGTTTTTCTCTTTTGTTTGATTTTTCTCTCCCACCATAATTCATAAAGCGATATGTATTAAAAATAAATAAACTTACTATAACAAAAAAGGTACATTCCTTGGAGGCAGAGCATATATAACATGAACTTTTGCAATGTGGTTCATTTGTGAAAAGAAGACACTTTGGGAAAAAGTTCTTTAAGAAGAAATCACTTCAGACTTCAAGGAAAATAACATTTGTGCATGCTAGTGTATTTAATGCAAATGTTGACAGGAAAGGGGGCTTTCAGTCAGAGGTAGGAACTACTGCCCATAGAACAAATAAATAGTAAATATAAGAGCATAGAATAGCACCTGGAGGAAATAGCTTGGACCACCAAAGTAGGTTGAACACTGCCTTCTTCCTGAGTTAATATTGCAATAACTATGGTTCTTCAAAAGCAAGATCTTTAAAAATTCTTTCAATGAGGAAATAAGGCATGAATGAGATCGACAACAACAATTTGACTTGGAAAGAAAATTTGTCTTGAAAAAAAACAAAACTTTATCTTCTATTCCCCATCCTCCATGTTATAAGAAATTAGAGATCACAAAGAATGTAATAACGGAGTGGAAGAGCAGATTCCAAAGTGAAAAAGAATAAGGCAGGAATTAAATAAATGTGTTTATTTGGAAACAAAATTACTCATATCTAGATTATGGGAGGGATAGAAATAGGGATTAGCTAAAAGTGCAGGATAGAAAGAGGAGGAAAAGAAAAGTGACATTGAAAATAAAAATAATTGGAATGAATGCTACAATTAGAGTAATAACAAGGATAATTCTATAGAAGAAGACTAGTAATTTATGAGCAAAGCAATTGCATGAAAGGTTAAAAAAAGAAAAAATGTCAATACAAATGAATGAAATGTATGAAAAAATTAATAATTATAATCTTAAATGTGATGAGTTAAAAATCACAAGGAAGAACTTGTTTACAGAAGAAAACAAAAGCTAACTATTTGCTGCATATAGGAAACACATTAACAGTATAAAAAATAAAAAGTCATTGGCTATATCAAAATCTTTTGTGCTCTAGACAAGTAAAAATAGGAACTAGATGCAATTATGATTTCAGAGAAGGCAGAAATAAATTTTTTAAAATCAAGAGGGACAAACAGGAAATTACATTATTTAAAAAAAAAAAAAAAACATGGCAGACAATGAAAGAATATTAAGTATACAGGCACCAAGTGGCACAATGTGTACATTCATAAATGTTAAATGAATCACAAAAAAGACATTTGTAGTAACAATAATTTTCAGAGGCTTTACTATTTTTCAGGGCTGAAAAAATCAAATGGATAAAACAGGAAACTAGATTTTTTTTAGCTAAATATATTTGAAAAATATGACATTTAGGAATAGAAACACTAAAGCATATGTATGGTTCTAAATTTTAGAATGAAACCTTACAAAAACTGATCATATGCTAGGGTTCAAAGATATAATTTAGAAGGGAGTGCACAAGAGACATCTTTTAAACAGCAAAATTTAATTTTAAAATTTACAAATAAAAAGCAAATTATAAAAAACTTGTGGACCTACAATATTTTTTAAAAGTTATTGATAAAAGGAAAACAAGAAATATATACATATTTGAATGCAGATAAATAATTGATTTATGAAACAATGATTTATTATAAGAATAAATCATAGAATAAATAAAAAATTAAAAGATATTGAAACAATGAAAACAAAAAACCAACATTGAAAATATCAAGGTCAGGATGTTCTCAGAACAGGGAAAATGTCCGAAAAATAAATTAATTTTTAAAAAAGATGGGAATGATACACTGAAAAAGACATTTTTTACATTAGAAATGTAATAATATATTTAACTTCAAAATGAGCACAAAGGAAAAATTTTTGAATATCAATGAAAAAGATAAAATTACAAATAATGGCTACTGAAAGGATAAAGTGATAAATTGTGTTTTCATTTGAAAAATGAAAACCATTATTAAACCATTATCCAATGGGTAGCAAAGCAAATTCATAGTGAGAGTGGGGGGGGGAGGTGATTATAATTAAGATTTATAAGTAATTGAATACAAAACAAAGAGAACATGAAGAGAAATATGTTATGGGTACTTGAAACACGGATTCTTACAAGGTGTTAACTAAGTGGAATTGATAAGACAATGGTTATCTAGTTTAGCATGGTGATTAATAGTTCTCTAGTTTGGTATGATTGATTTAATCTTACAACAAATAATGGTTCCCTAGTGATATAATGATTGACATACTCAGTATGATGAGTGGATTTAACTGTAATAGAGCATATAAGCTGGGACAAACTCAGTAATCTTCATCAGCCTCCTGGTGGCTGGCCTGTCCTCCTGCTTTCCGCACTGAGACCAAGGCTAATATGAAGGGCCTCCAGAAAGCTAGCTGAGCCCCAGGCAAGGAGACAATAAAGAATTTGGACTTTATCCCTGGCTATTCTTGTGGTGATTACTAAGCTGAAATGAAGGCTGGGCCAGAGACCTCCAGAAAATCAACAAGAACACTACAGAAATAGCTGACAGAAATATAAAATGCTAATATTAACACAACAAAAACAATTCAATCTCTGAAAGAGAAATTCAGAGAGAAAGCTTTAAATTAACTGCTAATGGATATTGATAAAGATAGACCTAAAAAAGGAATTATCTTAAGCATTTAAAAAGCAAGTAGTCTTTATGCTACAAAATGTATTCTCAGTAACTAAGGAAAGAGAAGCTCAATTTTTTAATAAGATAAATATAATCCTGTTGCCCAAAGCAGTAAAGGACAAAGCAAAAGAAATAAACAAAAGAGATAAAGAGAAAAAGATAAATAACTTTCTCTACAGAGCATTCAAAAAATTTACAAATAAAACTTTAGCAGACAAACTATACATGCATATTTCCTACAACTACTAAATTGGATATAAAAAAAAACTAATATCAGGAGAAAATTAAAAAGTTTAATTGATAATATAAAGAACAAAAACTGAATGAGTATTTTGGTGGATGCCTTTTGTAAAGTTTGAAAATCAATATTTTTTAAAATAATAATGTTATTTGCAATGGAGAAGTAGTAGATATTTCTCAATAAATGCATAAGTAAAGCCAGGATATTGCCTTCATATACTTGCAAATACTGTAAGCCTATTATAACTGAGAATGTTGATTCTTTTTCTTAAACCTTTGTTCTTTAAATGATTACTTAGTACAGCAGATTGAGAATGAGATGAAATGATGTTTTCCTGGACAACAAACTTATTACTAAACTACCACTCTTTAATGCTAATAGTTTGTTTTAATGGTTATAAAGAAATAAATATGAGTCATATAATGTTTTTATTAAAAGTTAAATAAAAGAAAGTTCAAAACAAGAATGAGTTACTTTTCATTTTAATAAGTTTCTTTTATTCCTATGGTCCCCAGTGTTTTTGATGAATATTATACTTTGTCAAAGACTTTTTTTCTGCATCACTTGAGCTAATCATATTATTTCTGTTGGTTTTTTAATATGGTTATTTATTTATTAATGTGATTAATTATGCTGATAGTTTTCTTAATATTGAACCAATCTTATATTCCTTGAATCCCCCCTGGTCATAGTGTATGACTCTTGTGATATATTGCTGTGGATCTCCTTGCTAGTATTTTATTCACTACAGAAATTGTGTATGCTTTTATTTTTCTGTTTTCATTCTTCCTGGTTTGTAGAGGGCTAAAACTCCAAAAAGGTATGCTTGAATCAGACAACCAAGCACTTAAGGATAATTTCCTATTTGATGTGAGATAATGATTCTATAAGCATGTATTTGGATAATGGCTCTCCTCACCATTGGTGCTTGCTGAATGTTTGGTGTTAAGATAATCATAGGCAAGGATTGGAGAATGGGTTGGGGGGGAGAGGGGAAGAGACAACAGAGTCACTTGATGGCAGGATGAGGAGGAGAGAGGTTGCTGACTCTGGACTCCAGAATCCGGGATAGATCTTTGGCAAGCCTCATGGCAGTTTGCCTGCCTCCTTCATTTCTCCCCCTAAAGACCAACGACTTTGATTTATCCTGACTCTGTCTGACTCTGAACCCCTCCAGAGAGCTAACCTGTATTTTACATTTGGTGCCCAATGTGTGGACCAAGGACCCTATTTACAATGAAGAAGTTCCTGTGACTAGAAAATAGGGGAAGTATTAAAATAGACAAACAGGAAACTTACTTTGTTAAGGACTAAGATTCTCCCCCAAACCCACACCTATACCCACCCTGAGGGAGCTCTATAGAAAGCATACTTAGGTTAATAAAAAAGCAAGGTTTGCTTGTAACTTGGGAGCAGATTGGTGGACTCTTGGAAACATTAGAATGCATGTCCCCTTGGTTTTCAAGGAAGAAGAAATAGAGACAGATAATTGGAAACTAGTAGGAGATCACCTATGTGAATATTACAATGATAAAGGTCCTGATTCAATTTCTAAGGAAACATTCTCTATAAACTATATAAAACAATTGGCCTTAAAGAATCCCAAAAGTTCTAGAAAAAAGAAAAGCTCTAAGGAGAACAGCCAAATAAGGAAGTATTAAGAGAAAGAGGAAGAGAAGGGATATAGTACTGATAAAATAGCCAAAGGCCACGGGCAACTTAAAGGGTATGGTGATTTTCACTCTCAAAGCTGAGCTTCACCTTCACCTATACCAGAGCAGGCTCTTGAACCTCCCCCATCAACTTCACCTTCCTGGGTGGAGGGAAGAGGAGGAATGGGAAAGGCAGTGATATCACCAACACCTTCCCTCCCCTCCCCACCCCAGCAATTATCCCCTCCTATGACTCGATTGCAAAAGGCACTACTTAAAGCCAAAGAGGAAGGGCAGAATACAGCTGATTTGAGAATAGAAAATGTATCCTGTGATTCAACAACTTAATTCTTCAGGTCAAGAAAGGAGAAGATATATCCTTTTAATCTAGAAATTATCAAAGATCTGAAAAAGGCTTGCTTGCACTCTTTATGGGGCTACATCATCTTATGTTAAAATGTTATTAAAGAATTTGGCTTATGAAATTTTAACTCTTAGTGACTAGAAATCTATAACAAGGACATGTTTAGAACCTGGACAAAACTTGTGGCTTTCTGAATATAGTGAACGCTATAGGATACAAGTCCAATGAAATAAGCAACCTGGAGTTAATACACCAATTACATGTGACCAACTAACAGGTGTAGGTTCTTATGCAGACACTTCAGCACAGATGAATTACTCCATGAGCAAATTGCTGCTGCTGCTGCTATCAAAGCATGGAGTTTTATCCCAGGTAAACAAGACAGAGGAGAAGCCTTCACAAAAATAGCACAAGGTTCAAATGAAATGGGATATTTGCAGACATCTGTCATACGAACTATTAGTGAAAATGCAGCAGCAGAAATTATAAGGCAACTTGCTAAAGAAAATGCTAATGAGGTTTGTAGAAGAATTATACTAGGACTACACAAGAATGCTCCTTCAGAGGAGATCATAAGATGCTGTGCCACAGTGGGCACAAATACCTTTTATACCCAGGCTATGACACAGACTTCCCAAGATCCGAACATGGGAAGACAGGGTCTCTTTTGGCAAGGGACTTCCAGAGAGACTTGTCAGTGCTTTCAATGTGGTAAAGTAGGGCATCTGAAAGCTCAATATTGGAATAGAGACAGAGTGAGAAAATAGGGTGGGAGAACAAGACTCAAACACCATGTCTAAAATGCAACAGAGGCTTCCATTGAGCATTAGAATGTAGTTTGATTCAGGGAAATCAATATGTTGGGATGTGCACCTGAGGAGCAAATATTAGAAGCATGTCTACAAAAGACCATAGAAACACTAAGGAACTACAAATTGCATATAACTCCAGAAAAAATTTCAATGATATGCTCCTTTGCAATATTTATGATCTGAAGTATATACTAAAGTGCTTACAGTACAAAAACTTTCCTTAAGAAGAGAGAAGCTAAGCATCTTAAATAACTTTCAGAAATTGATAGGAGATATCCAGTGGATACATCCAGTGTTAGGCTTGACTAGGCAATTAGTCAATTGCAACCATTGTATGACATTTTAAGGGGAGACAGTGCTTTAAACTCACCATGCCACCTTACAAAAGAAGCTCAAGGGGCTTTGAGAGAAGTTTAACTGGCTTTATCCAAAGTGGTTGAGTCACTCAAAAACTCTTGGAAATATCAATTTTTGCTACAAAAGAAGCACCCAAAGCAATTCCTTCATCAAGAAGACAGTATGATAGAGTGGGTGAATCTCCTGGCACAAAAGACCATTAAGCAAGCAGTATAATTATCTGGGATAAGACCTGACAAGATATATACCTTTTATACCAATATACAAATTAATGTATGTTGTGAAACCATCCCAGAGTGGCAAATTTTATTGGCCATGGCTCCAAATTTTACACAAAGGTCTTCATTAAAGATAATCTGATTATTACATAATTGGCAATGGATTCTTGAAGAAAAAGGTTTCTAAGACTCCTTTTAAAGAACCAACTATCTTTAAAGATGCATCCAAACATAACATTTGTGCTGTATATTCTCATCACTTAACTATAGAGTAATTAGAACTCCTTTTCAGTCCTCAGCAGAATGAATTGTATGCAATCATTCTGGCTCTTACTTGTTATCCAGAAAATATAAATATAATATCGGATTCGGTCTATTCAGTAGGTGTGGTACAAAGAATTGCCATAGCCCAAATAAAATTTGTAGCTTCTAATATATATCAGCTCTTTAAGGAACTTCAAGAGCAAGTGAGAAAGCATCCAGGTAAGATTTATATCTTGCATGTCCACTCACATAGTAGACTTCCAGTCCTATTTTTGATGGTAACTAAAAGGCAGATAGTCTTCTAATCATGTTGGCCAATACGCCTTTATTTCAGGAGCCCAAGAATCTCATTCTAAATATCATCAGGCTTCTTGAGCTTTACATTTGCAATTTGGGATAACAGAATAGGAAGCTAAGAGCATAATAAAAGCCTATACAGCTTGCTTTTCTTTCGATGTTCCTACACTCCCTCCAGGGAAGAACCCTCGTGGTTTGAGACCCAATGAAATTTGGCAAATGGATGTGACCCATTATAAATCTTTTGGTCACCTGCCTTTTATCCATGTTGTAGTAGACACCTTTTCAGCATTCACTTTTGCAATACCAGCAGCAAAAGAGACAGCCAGAGTGGTCACTGAATTCCTTATGCAAACATTTGCAATTATGGGTGTGCCACAAGCAATAAAAATACATAATGGACCTGCATATACTTCTAAGCATTTTGCACACTTTTGTGCACAGCATAAGATTTTACACACCACTGGCCTACCCTTTAATCTTCAAGGACAGGAAATAGTAGAGAGGAGAAACGGAGACATCAAGATACTCCTCCAAAAACAAAAGAAAGAGGGAGCCACAGGTAACCCTAGAGAACTTCTAAATTTAGCTCTTTATACTATTAACTTCTTGAGTTTTGACAAAGATGCACTGGCTCCAGCAGACAGGTTTTATAACCCACTGGAAAGGCAGTATTCAGTGTGAGCAGCTCCACTATCTTTAGATAATCGCCAAGTTTTGTGGAGAGACCCAGAAAGTGGTGAATGGAAGGGACCAGATAGGTTAACTGCTTGGAGGAGGGGGTTTGCTTGTATCTCCACAGATGGAGAAGGAATCAGATGGGTGCCAAAAAGCCGTATTCGCCTTGTCCATTGGAGAGATACGGAACAGACCTTTGAAATGAAGGAGAAGAACCAAGAAACATCAGGTTGTTCCATCGCTGATTGTGCCCATCACTGAAAGAGCATGGCAATTATGGCAATTGACTCATGAACATCAAAAATTGTTAATGAGACGGATGCAGGACTTCAAAACCCTCAGGAATCATTGGATTCCCTGAGACATGATAAGATTGTTTTAAGACTTGAAAACCCTCAGAAATCATTGGATTCCCTGAGACATGATGAGACTGTTGCAAGACTTCAAAATCTATAGGGATCATTGAATTTCCTGATGTGAAATAATAGACAATAGATTGATTTTAGACTATCTCTTGGGTGTGCAAGGAGGCCTATGTGTGATTGTTATTTACATACTGTCCTTCTAGGACTTCTGGAAATCTTTTACAACACTATGTTGATTCATATTGTTTGTTATATCACTACTTGTTATATCACATGAACATTTCATGTTTGTTATACCACATTGAGCCTGAACTGACTGTGGGGAGAGTTATCACTGCTAGCCTGTGCTTTATTGCTAGATGCTTGTGTAATGCCTCCCATGCTGATGGGTTTGTACATACCTGTTTCTAGTAAGACCCTTCAGCCCAGAAACCCACTAACAATATCTGGCTTGACTCCCCACTTCCCTTTGGTGTTTTTCATCTCTCTTCCTGAGAAGTCAGGAGGGATGTGATCACCTCCTTTTTGGTGTTTTCACCTCCCTGAGAAGTCAAGGAGGGTGTGACCACCTGTGTTCTACAGCAAAAGAAAGCAGGAGATGTAGAGGGCTGAAACTCCAAAAAGGTATGCTAGAATCAGACAACCAAGTACTTAAGGCTAATTACCTATTCCATGTGAGATAATGACTCTATTAGCATATATTTGGATAATGGCTCTCTTCACCTCTGGTGCTTGTTGAATATTTGGTGTTAAGATAATCATAGGCAAGGATTGGAGGGCAAGGGGGTGAGGTGGGGAGACACCAGAGTCACTTGGTGGCAGGATGTGGAGGAGAGAGGTTGGTGACTCCGGACTCCAGAATCCAGGATAGATCTTTGGCAAGCCTTGTGGCAACTTGCCTGTCTCCTTTGCTTCTCCCCCTAAAGACCAAGGATTTATCCTGACTCAGGCTGAGTCTGAAGCCCTCCAAGGAGTTAGCCCATACTTTTACACTGGTTAATGCATCAGCAGCATAATTATGTTGTAAAAAGAATTTGGTAAGATCCCTTTGCCTATTTCCCCAAATATTTTATAGAGTATTGTGATCCGTTGCTATTGATATATTTAAGTTTGGTAAAATTAACTTGTGAATCTATCTGGCTCTAAGGATTTTTTCTTAGGAAGTACATTAATAGTTTAGTCAATTTTTTTTTTCTAAAACAGAGTTAATTAAGTATTCTATTTCTTTCTCTTTTGTTAACCTGGATGATTTATATTTTTGTGACCATCTATTTTACTGAGATCATAAGATTTACTGACACATAATTTATCAAAATAGCTCCTAACAGTTTCATTTTTTCCTTCATTGTTCGTGAATTTGCCCTTCACTTTTTATATTTTTAATTTGAATTTCTTCTTTTTTAAATGAAATTAACTACTGTTTTCTTTTTAATAAAACCAGTTCTTGGTTTTATTAGTTCAATGGTTCTTTTAATTTTATTAGTTTCACCTTTGATTTTCTGGATTTTCAATTTGGTGTTTAATTGGGTGTGGGGGGGAATATGTTCTTTTTATTTGTTTGTTTTTAGTTGGATGCCCAATTCATTGATTTGCTCTTTCTCTATTTTATTAATCCAAGTATTTAGAGATATAACATTTCCCTAAGTACTACTTTGACTGTATTCCATAAAATATGTATATTGTCTCATAGTTAATATTTTGATGAAATTATTGTTTATATGTTCTTTGACTCAATTATTCTTTAATATTGGATTAGTTTCTATTAATTTAATCAATCTTTTTAGTTCCATTTTTGCATGTAATTTTTACAACATTATGATTTAAAAAGAACTCATTCAATATTTCTACTTTTCTGTTTTGGGGAATAGATTCTTATGGCCTAATATATGATCAGTTTTTATGTAGGTCCATGTACCACTGAATAAAAGGTATATTTCTGTATTTTTCTCATTCAATTTTCTCTAGAAATCTCACTTATCTAACTTTTCTAAAATTCTACTTATCTCATTAAATTTTGTTCATTTGTTTTGTGGTTAGAATTAACTAATTCTGAGAGGGGAATTAAAGTCCAATATTATAGTTTTATGTTTTATTTCCTCCTCTATCTCACTTAACATTTTCTTAACTTTCTTTTAAAAATTTGGATGCTATAGTTTATTCATATATGTTTTGTATTGATATTATTTGATTTTCTATGGTACCTTTTAAAAAGATACAGTTTATTTTTTTCATATAAAACCAATTTACTTTTACATATGCTTATTAGAACTGATGGTGCAGTAATAATGCACTCATCAATACATAAAATCAATCTTTACAGACTACTAAATAATCTAAACAAAAGATACAGTTTAGGGGGCAGCCAGGTGGTACAGTAGATAGAGCACCAGTCCTAAAGTCAGGAAGACCTGAGTTCAAATCCGACCTCAAGACACTTAACACTTAACACTTTCTAGCTGTGTGACCCTGGGCAAGTCACTTAACCTCAATTGCCTCAGGGAAAAAAAAAGATACACTTTAGGAGGATTCTGGGAAGAAGATAGAGTAGTCTGGTAAAATTCAAGCCCTCCAGATTTCCCCCACACTTAGAACAAATCTGTACCTCAGGATGAATATAGACTGGTAAAAAATCAAGACAACTTAGGCCAGAACAGAGGTCCTGCCAGTATAATCTGAGAAGATCTGATCAAAGACACTTGGCCAAGGATTAATCCTTGTGAAGTTCATGCACTTCCCAGATAACTCCACAGAAACATCAAGTAGGAAGCTCTGGGGCTGGCTGGTTTGGCTAGAGCCTCAGCAGGAACCAAAGAAACTTGCACTTTAGTGAAAGTTTTAGTCTTAGTCCAGGAGAATTTAGTGAACCTGATTAGGCATACCAGACCTGGTTGTGCTGCAGGATGAAGCCCTGGATGAAAAGGAACCAACACACCTGTGCATGCAGAGATGGGGAAGGAATGCTGCTGGCTGCAGACACTTGCTGGAAGGTAGAGTTCTTGATGGGGTTCCAGGTCAGAGGGGAAAGCTCAAGTAAAGCTAAAGGCACCATTCCTCCCTATAATTAGAGGTACTTGGACTAATACCCCTTATTTTTAAAAAGTGAAACAGCAAAGAAGAAAGAATTCCAATATAAAAACTTACTATAGAAACAGGAAAGACCAGAGTTCATCTTTAGAGGACACTGAAGTAAAAAGAGATTCTTCTACCACAAAGAGTAATGTAAAATGGTTTCCTGCCAAAAGAGAATTTATAGAACTCAAAAAAAGCATTTAAAAATCAAAAGAGAGACACTGAGGAAAAACTAAAAAAAAAAAACTTAAAGTAAAAACCATCCAAGAAAAGAAAATTATGAAATTAAAATTAACTAAGTAGAAAAGGAGATAGTATCAAAGATGAAAATAATTCTTTGAAAATTAGAATTTGGCAAGGGAAAGCCAGTGAAGCTATGAGAGACCAAAAAATAACAAAACAAATTTTAAAGAATGAAAAAATAGAACAAAATGTAAAATATAAGAACAATGACAGATCTAGAGAACATATCAAGAAGAGAAAATAGAAGATTAATTGGATTGCCTGAAAACTGTGACCAAAATAAGAACCTTGACACAGTAATGCAAGAAATAATCCAAGAAAATTGTCCTAGAGCGATAGAACATGAGGGAAAATTAGAAATAGAAAAAAAATCAACTTATCATTACCTCAAAGAGATCCTTTGTGGAAAACACATAGGAATATTATTGCCAAATTTCAATGCCCCCAGATCAAAGAAAAAATGTAAGAAATAAGAAAAACACAATGTAAACTCAATGGAGCTACAATTAAAGTTATACAGAACTTATCACCAGTCACAATAAAAGAATGGGAGTCCAGGAATCATACCTACTGACAATCAAAAGAACTGGTCCTGCAACCAATATATATATAACTCACATTCTTTAAACTGTGAAAGATTTTTATGCAATTATATTCCAATGACATCATACTTCTATCGATATCATCCAGTCTTTGTTTTTTATTTCTAAGCTACTTGAATGTTCATCAAGTTTATCTGTCAACATATAATATTTTTATTCCTTTTTGAAGCTTACTGAGCTAGCAAAACTTCAAAGGACCATGGGGATTCCAGAGTAGTCAAAACAACTAGATGAAAACATTGTATTACTTGAAAAAATAAACTATTGAATTCACCAAAGCATTCCCTTACAAATTCATTCCCAACTTCTCTCCCAACTCCCAACAGATTTCAGATCTTTCATATCTCATATGTTCAAATTCATAATGTACTATTTATATGCATCCATATCCATAACTGGTGTTTAAACACAATTTTCACATGAAATATTTGAACAGATGAAGGCAAAGGGTATTGATTGTCTCTATTTGTATTGTCACTTAAGGAAAATGGTATTTTATCAAAAACCCTTTTTCATTTCAGAAATGGGAACTACATTTTAAAATACCCCCATGAATATTTTCAAAAGCCTCGTCACTTATCTATTACTACATCTTATTTCCTGATCACCTGGGATTTTTTTTAATAATCTTATTTGACAAAGCCATTGTCATCATCTAATTATTATTAATATTCTTGTCAAAATGTTATATTAGATTCCATTTCTCATAATTCTTAGAGTCAAGAAAACCTCAGTCATAGATGGAAAGCCTTTTGACTAAGGTTTTTTTTTTTTGGTTTGTTTTTGTTTTTGTTTTTTTCCCAGAAGATTTTTCATGAGGCCATAGCAGAATGATGTCACTCAGCACATACTAATTAGATCATAGAATGAACAGATTTTAATTCATAACAGATATTTAAAATTAGTTCCAGGGTCTGTCAGGGTTTGTGGATAAGTGGTTAGTGAAGAGGAAGAAAACAGCAGAAATGATTGCAGAAGAAAGGGCAACAGCATGGAAAGAAAACAAACAGCCTGAACCTGGTCATAGTATGCAAAGACATTCTGCCTTGACATTATGACAATTGTCAAATCTATATTGAATGCTTTTAATCTGTTTCCTTATGTCATGGATTATTTGTATATTTCTGACAGAGATATATTGCTGGTTGTTTAGGTGTGCATTTTGAACACGGACTCATATGCCTTTAAGTATAACTGGAATGATGTATATGATATAGCATGTGTATGAAATTGTATTGTTAACAAATTTAAAAGTTCATGGAGTAATGCTATGTTCTGGTCCTTCCTATTTGTCAGTAAGTATGAAAATTATTATTTAAATAGAATATTATAATCTTAAGTTTTGGAGTTGGAAGGGACATTAGAAGTATCCAATATATTTTATATATTAACAAACTGAGTTTCAGGTAAACTTGACTGAGATTATTATAAGTAGGAGAACTGAAATTTAGACCTACTGTAACATCGTATAAATATGCTTTTTAAAATTTTGTGTTCATATTTCAATATAGGAAATATTTCCCTTAAGTATAATTCAGCCTATATTCACATACCCTTCTATGATGCTAGTGTTATGAATTTGGTGATTTTGGAAGTACTGGGTAATGTTTAACTCATTAAGGAAACTCACTAAAGGTGTTTTCACAGCACCAAACTGCTAGTGACCCAATCACCAACCCTACTTAACAGAATTCATCTGGAAACATAAAGAATTTCAAGGGAATTAATGAAAAAAATAAAAACGAAAGTGACCTAGCTATAACAGATCTAAAACTATACTATAAAGTAGCAGTCATAAAAATCATTTGGTACTTGACTAAGAAATAGAGTAGTGGATCAATGGAATAGATTAGGTTCACAAGACACATTATTCAATGACTATAGTAATCTAGTATTTGATAAACACTCTAGGTTTATCAGAGTCTAGGTTCTGAAATAAGAAATAAAATAAGAACTCGCTTAAAAAAAATGCTGGGAAAATTGGAAAATGGTGTGGCAGAAATTAGGTACTGACCAACACTGAACAGTCTATACCACGATAAGGTTAAATGAGTTCATGATTTTAGACATAAAAGATGATAAAGTAAACAAATTTGGAGAATAAGATCTGTGGAGAAGGGAGGAATTTCTGGCCAAAGAAGAACTAGAGAACATTATAAAATGCAAAATGAACAACTTTGATTATATTAAATTTAAAAGGGTTTTGTATAAACAAAATTAGAAAGGAAGCAGAAAATTTGGAAATAATTTTACATTCAAGGTTTCTGGGCTAACTTTTTTTTGGAAAATCCATTTTATTAAAAATCTAAGGAACATTAACTGGAATATGGGAGGAAGTAAGGGAATTCCAGAAAAAAAATACTTTAATCTGTTTCATTGGCTATATTAAAGCCTTTGACCATGTGGATCACAATGAAAGGTAGGAAAGCCTTAAAAAGATATAAGTACCAGATCATTTTAATTGTTTCCTAAGGAACCTATAGGTGGGCTAAGGAGCAAATGTTAGAAGAGAACATGAAACAACTATTTGGTTTAATATTGAAAAAAGAGGCTACAAGGCACTTTTATATATTGTTGTATAGTCATCTTGTTAATTCAACAATATGTGAAGTACATCATGTAAAATGCCAGGCTACATGTATCAAAAGGTGGAATTAAGGTTTCTTACAAAAATATAAATAATCTCAGATATGCAGATAATACCAGTCTGATGGCAAAAACTGAAGAATCAAGAAGCCCCTTGATGATGGTGAAAGAAGAAAGTGTAAAGGCTGACTTTTTTAAAAAGAACCAATATCTTAACAATTGGTCCCCTCATTTTCTAGCAAACAGAATAGGAAGAAGGGAAAGTAATGTAATAAATGTAAACAGATCAAGAGTTACATATGGTGACTATAGTCATAAAATTAAAAGATGCTTGCTTTTTGGAAGAAAAGATGGGAAATCTGGAGACATACTAAAAAGCAGAGATATCTTGCCAACAACTGTCCAAATAGTCAATTTTTCAAATGTTTTTTTTAACTGTATGGCTATAAGTGTTGGACTATAAAGAAAGCCGAGCACCACAGAATCAAAACTGTTGGACAGAAAAGAGGTCAAATCAGTTCAATAATTAAAGAAATTAATTCAGACTATTCATTCAAAGATCAAATGCTAAAGCTGAAATTTAATTACTTTGGCCACATAATGAAAAGAAAGGATCTATTGAAAAAGGCCCTGATATTGGGAGAGATTAAAGGGAAAGGGAAAAAGGGACAGCAAAGGCATGGTATGGTTCATGGGGTCATAAAGTGTTCAACATTAATGAACAACAAAATGTTCATCAGAAAATTTCAAATTATTTTTTCTTCTGTATTATAAAGTGTAAGATGGAGTGGTTATGTTCCTATATGTTTTTTTATCATTTATATGCAATAACTTTTTTTTTATTTCAGGGATAATTATATTCATGACAGAAGTTTTCCTCTTTAGTAACTCCACATTTTGGATGATGATTCAGTAAAACAAACAAACAAATAAGCATGAGATAAGAGGAATTATGGGAAGTACTAGAGATATAGGGTAGTAAGCAAAGTCACAGTGACATGCAAGTACATTGTATATGTGTTAAAGAAAACATACAGAGATAGAATACAAAAGAGATGATTTTTGGAGAAAAGAAGAAAGGCTACCAAGATAAAGTCTGACTGACAGCTTTTCAGTTTTGCTTTAGGATAAGCAATTTGCCCCTAGTACAGAGCCTTGCTTGATAACTATTTGTGTAATTTTCTTTATGATTAAGGTGGGAGTATAACATTTCCATTAGCTCTAAAGACAAAAAAAGGACAATATTTATCAAGCTAGAAATTGTATTCCTTATGAGGTTGCTATGGTTTCCACTGAACCAGCCAGAAAAGCCATTTCTAGCAAGCTTCTTTGAGAACCATGCAACACATGAGTTGTTCTGGGCATTTTTCCAATAATGGGTTTTTGTGGGCCTGGGATAATGAATTTAAAAAAAAATAAAACTTTAAAGAATTAAGCGGCTATAAACATACTACCTAATTTACAAAGGTATTCATTACTAAGGTTCCTATCATAAAATAAACATTTACTTTCTCAAAAGATACAAAAAACAATTAAAGTTTGTTAAAAAAAAAAAACCCACAAGCATTAGTTTCCAAGAGGCATATAATAATATACTTTATGTGAAATATAAATTAGCATATGTTTTGAAATGCAATTTTTCATTCAAGATTTACATGTGGCACACCTGTTTAAATGTTACTTTGTCTCTGCCTTGCCTGATACTTAGCTTTATAATCAAGCCGTGTTGCAGATTGTTCATAGATCTTGATGGGTACTAAATGAAGTTCCATCAATCTGTCAGACAACCTCAAAAGCAAAACTACTGATGAAAATTTTGCCTTGCTATCAACATAAAACTTTGCAAAACAAAAAAGATATAGAACACAAAATATTTAGGCAGGGAAAATGAGAGAGGGTATTATTTGATGATTATTCCAGATTTACCTACTTCCCCTAATTGCCTATTAATTCCTAGAAAACAAAGAGTGTGCTAATATTATTACAATCACACATTAAAAATTTGGAAAGTATTATGTATAATGTTCGGATTAGCTTTCTGGAGGTCCTCCAGAAGGGCCTTGATCTCAGCAGGATAGACACCACGAGAATGGTCAAGAATAGAGTCTTGAGCTTAGTGCAGAAAGCATGAGAGCTTCCACGAGGCTAGTCAAAGATAGGTCTATCTTCGAGTCCTTCTTAGCCCTTATATAATAGCCCTTATTGTAATTATATCATTACAGCATATTGATTATGTGTGAACTAGAGAACCATTACATCACCATGTTAAGTACTAAGTATAAATATGAACTAGAGAACAATCATCTCATCAATTGGTTCTCTGGAACAAGAATTGGACAGTACATTGATCATAGTTCTTAAATCTCTATAGTATTTGTCTTTACCATTCTGCCTTACTTCGATAACCATTTAAAGCCTGAAAAGAATTCTGCTTTCAGAATGTTTGTGGGCATCTGTTAAGCATGAAATAGCATACCTTGTTCAGTCATTCTCCAATTGATAGGTTACCACCATTTAAAAAAAAAAAAAAAAAAAAATATATATATATATATATATATATATATATATATATATAAAAAGATTTAAAATTTTTTATTACTGGGATTTTTAAAAATTTTATTCATTATAAGCCATCTAATGTTATTTAAATTTCTCATTCAAATCTGATATTAAAGCTGCATCAAAGAAAGTGTATTGCTCATGCTTTTTGAATCTTTAAATGTGGAAAGTCACATGCTAACATCTCTAAAAGAGTTGAAGATTGAATTAAATTCTAACCATTCTATTTCAAGTAGGCCAGTTTCGCATTGTTATAGTAATACCAAAACAAAAACAATTATCATTTACTTACTAATTTAGAAGCTTGATATTTCAATAAGTATTTCAGAGAGTGACAGGGATTATATACTGTCATTGGCATAATCTTGGGACTGTCTAATTATCACTTTTGCAGACAAGAAATCAAAACCATCAATTTTGCTTTGGCCCACATCAAAAATCACTTGCAGAAACAGAAGAGAAGGGGAGATCTCAGTCTTCACAGAATTTAAGAGATTGAAATGACCTTAGCTTTTAGTAGAATGTCAGCATCTTGGTTGGACCAAGCCAATGTAATAAAAAAGACAAAACTACCTAAATTAATTTCCTTTTCCATTACCTTACTACCTATACTTACCAAAGTATTACATTAAAGAATCAAAAATAATATCAAAATTCATCTTGAAGAACAAAAGTTCAAAAATGTGAAGGGATATAGTGGAGGAAAAAATAAGAAGAAATGAGGCTTATAAGGACCAGATCTTCAACTATATTATGAAGCAAAATGATATTGATTAATTGAACCAGCTACAACCAGCGAAAGAACTCAGGGAGATGACTATGAACCACTACATAGAATTCCCAATCCCTCTATTTTTGTCTGCCTGAACTTTTGATTTCCTTCACAGGTTAATTTGTACACTGTTTCAAAGTCCGATTCTTTTTTTTGTACAGCAAATTAACTGTTTGACATGTGTAAATATATTGTATTTAACTTATACTTCAACATATTTAACAAGTATTGATCAACCTGCTATCTGGGGGAAGGGGTGGGAGGAAGGAGGGGAAAAGTTGGAACAAAAGGCCTTGCAATTGTCAATACTGAAAAATTACCCATGCATATATCTTGTAAATAAAAAGCTATAATAAAAAAATGATATTAGTTAAGAAATAGAGAAGCCAATCAGTGTTACAGATTATCTATACAATATATAGAAGGCATTGGGGAAGAGGGGGAAGAAGCATAATAATTTAGTGTTTGAAAAAGTGAAAGATCCCAGTTGTGGGGGAATAAGAACCCACTATTCAACAAAAGACTGGAAAGTTTTTTGAAAGTCACTAGGTATAGAATCATACCAAGATAAAATCCAAATTGGTATGTTACTTGGATTTGAAGATATATGTTTTAGACATTTTAAATGAATTAAAGGATATTGAAAGAGATAATCTATCAGATCTGTGATTAGATGAAGAGTTCAAGATCAAAGAAGTGAAGACAAATTTAAGTTTCTTTTTATTTCATATAACGAAAACTTTTCACATAAGAAAACAAATGTAAAACATTAGAAAAGGTAGATAAAGGTCTCATTTCTAATGTATGTGTGTGCATGTATGCATGAATGCATGCATGATGTATGTTTGTATAGAACTGATTCAAAATCATAAGAATGATCCATTCCTCAGTTGATAAATGGTCAAAGATATAACATACAAGTTATCAATAGTCATATAAAAAGGTCTTAAGTTACTAATAATTAGAGAGATTAAAATTAAAACAATTTTGAGATTCTGTCTCAAATCCATTACAATTTGTTGATGTAAAAAAAAATGATATATATTGCAGGACCTGGTTGAAAACATGTCCATTGGTTATTGTTGGTGGAGCTATGAACTCTTTCATCCATTCCATGCCCAAAATTTATTAAATTATAAATACCCTTTGATCCAGAAATATTACTAATAGCTTTATAAGCCAAAGAGATTTTTTAAAAGGAAAAATATGTACAAAACTATTTATAGTAAACTTTTTTGGTAGTTGCAAAGGACTGAAAACTTAAATGCCTATTAATTGAAAAATGGCTGAACAAGTTATAATATGAAGTGATTGGAAAACTATCATACTATCAGAAATTAGGAAGTTGATTAAGACAAAACTTGGAAGTCTTGCATGAACTGATGGTGAAAGTTAAATTAACAAAACCCGTATTTCAATAAGGACAAACAATTTTGAAAGACAAGAACTCCTATTGGTGGATCATCCAAATTTAATTCCAGAGGATGAAGGTAGGAGAGGAGAAAGTGTACCCCTCTGAATGGTAATAATTTGGCATTATAATTTCAATGTAATTATTTCTTTATATAAATCATTGATTTTAAGTGATTAGATATAACCACCAGAGAGCTAATCAGTAACACCTGACAGTGAGAAAAAAGACAATGGGGGTTTTAGCTGAATATACAACACTTGAACCCCTCAGGGTTTCAAAGAAGTGGTAAACAAGCTTTACTCTGCGAAGGTTAGGCACCATTTTAGGGTTTTAGGCACCATTTTAGGGTTTTAGGCACCATTCTAAGTGTTTCACAGATTTTAGATACTTCCATAATTACAATAGAGAATTAATACTTATTGAAATGGCAGCCAAGACAAGAAGACCGATCTCATAATTATAACTTCTACTGATGCAAACTCCTTAAAGTGCATGTGAAGCAAGAATATAATCAATGGTGCCTTCTCTGTTGCCAGACTTAACTGAGAAACATAATATTCAGTGCTTCATTGCAACTTGATTATAGGAAAGTCTATTAGGCTATGGTTCTAATAACAGTATAGCTTGTGCTTATATTTGTAGCATGCAAATCAATTCACAGGAAAAACAGTCTTCTCAGGAATGTTATTTCAATTTGATTTATATACACACAGGAAATAAGATGTGCCTGTTCTTTTTTTTTTCCTGTTCCCAACCTAAAATTTGACCAGAAAGCAGATATTACATGGATTAGTCTTTTATTGTGAAATATGATGTTTCCCATGGGGAATGGCCACAACTAGAAGATACCAGAAACATTTTATTATTTATACAGAGCCATTCTAACCGGCTGAGAAGCTAGAGCTCTAAGTGGAAGAATCAAAAACAGAATCAAAAATAGGTGGTATATCTAGAGGACAAACTGAAACAGCATGAAACAATGGGAAGAAATTAAAATTTGAGATTAGAGGAACTGAATTTATCATATTTATTTCAAAGAGCAAAACTCTGACTCTCAATTCCTTATCTGTAAAACAAAAAGTTGTTAAAATAGACTGGGAAAACATTTAGTCAAAGGTTCTGATAAAGGACTCATTTCCAAAATATATAGAGAATTGACTCTAATTTATAAGAAATCAAACCATTCTCCAATTGATAAATGGTCAAAGGATATTTTCAGATGATGAAATTGAAACTATTACCACTCATATGAAAGAGTGTTCCAAATCACTATTGATCAGAGAAAAGCAAATTAAGACAACTCTGAGATACCAGTACACACCTGTCACATTGGCTAGAATGACAGGGAAAGATAACACCGAATGTTGGAGGGGATGTGGGAAAACAGGGACACTGATACATTGTTGGTGGAATTGTGAACACATCCAGCCATTCTGGAGAGCAATTTGGAACTATACTCAAAAAGTTATCAAACTGTGCATACCCTTTGATCCAGCAGTGTTACTACTGGGCTTATACCCCAAAGAGATACTAAAGAAGCGAAAGGGACCTGTATGTATCAAAATGTTTGTGTCAGCCCTGTTTGTAGTGGCTAGAAGCTGGAAAATGAATGGATGCCCATCAATTGGAGAATGGTTGAGTAATCTGTGGTATATGAATGTTATGGAATATTATTGTTCTGTAAGAAACGACCAGCAGGATGAATACAGAGAGAGTTGGTGAGACTTACATGAACTGATGCTGAGTGAAATGAGCAGAACCAGGAGACCATAATATATCTCAACAACGATACTGTATGAGGATGTATTCTGATGGAAGTGGATTTCTTCGACAAAGAGAAGATCTAACAGTTTCAATTGATCAAGGATGGACAGAAGCAGCTACACCCAAAGAAAGAACACCAGGAAATGAATGTAAACTGCTTGCATTTTTGTTCTTTTTCCCAGGTTATTTATACCTTCTAAATCCAATTCTCCTGTGCAACAAGAGAATTGTTCGGTTCTGTGCACATATATTGTTTCCAAGATCTACTGTAACCTATTTAACATGTATAGGACTGCTTGTCATCTGGGGGAGGGGGTGGAGGGAGGGAGGGGAAAAATCGGAACAGCAGTGAGTGCAATGGATAATGTTGTAAAAAATTACCCTGGCATGGGTTCTGTGAATAAAAAGTTATTTAAAAAAAGAAGTGGTTAAAATATAATGACTCTGAAGTCCCTTCTTAGCCTAAATCTATGAGCCTATTAATTCTCAGCCTTAGATGTCAGTGATAAGATTTAAAATAATCTGACCACTCTCTTCTAGAAGATACTCCTTTCTGGATGCTGCTAACAATGTCTTTTTTCAATATTGCAAGTCTGTCTTTTCCTTCTGAAACATCATCTGTGTTCCAATTCTATCAAAGACTAATCTTTTTTTTTCCTCTCTGTCTCTTGTCTCTCTCTGTTTTTTTTTTTTTTTTGTCTTGATTTTTGTCCATCTCTGTATCTATGGATTCAATTTTAATTCCTAAGCAAGTAACTTCCAGATCTCCATATACAATCTTCAAGTCAGGATTATCAGCTGCTAATTGGACACTTAAAACTAGATGTCTCCTAGGTGTTTCAAATTTAACAAATCCAAAACAGAGTACTTTCATTAACTTTCCTCTCAAATGACTTCAGTTCCCAACTTTCCTGTTCAGTTGAGTGTGTCACCATTCTGGTTGACAATCTTAGAATCAGTTTTGACATGTCACACTTTTATTCTCTATAGCCAATAAGTTATTCCCTGTGATTTCTCACAATTGTCCTTTTGCCTGTACCTATATAGAAATCCTAATTTAGACCTTTAAACTCTCTTGCTGGTTAATCACTTTCCCTGAAATTACCTCCTAATTGTTTCCCCCTTTAGTCCACAAAATTGATATTCCAAAAGTACAATTGTACACACCTGCTTAAAAATTCCATTGATTTCCTATTGCTTCATGAGAAAAAAAAATAGAAAATGCTCTGTTTAACATGTAATATTCTGGCTCCAACCTATATATCTCTAGGCTTATTGATATTGTCATACATATACTGTCATATACTATGTTACAGCCAAATGGTCTATTTTCTACTCCCTCAATATATAACATTTTTTTCTAGTCTTTATTTCTTTGAAGAGGCTGTGTCCTATTCTTTGAATGTAGTCCCTCATTCTCCTTCTTAAGAATCCCTAGATCCATGTAAATACTATCTCTTACATAATCAGCAAAGCAAATATTTATTAAACTTCTATTTTCTGTCAGACACTTCTTGGTCATCTAGTACCATAAAAAAAATCTCTGAATTCTGTCTATGCCTTTCAGAATTAGTGAGAACCTAAGAACATGTGAGTCAATACTCTGATGACAATATTCATTTCTAGATGAAGAATAGGGGTTGTGTCTAGAACAGCTAAGTACTTTCTGCATTCTTGTTGTGCATCCTTACTGTGTTAGGCTAAAACAAACTTCATTTATTAAATATGTGCACCTCATTTCTTCCCAATACCAAACCTGAATTACTGCTGTATCTGCAATAGAGAGCTAGTTCTTATTTGTTAATCAGCCTCTGTACATTTGCATGAAGACAATTTAGGTAATTTGAAGGATTGTGGAAAATAAGAAAGATACTTGAGTATTGCAGAAGGCCAGATGTCCTTTCACTTTCTAAAAAGAGAAGAGGATGGAATCTGCAAATTATAGCCCAGAGAGCTTGACATTCCTGAAAGAAATCAGAGAATCTTTTTTTTTTTTTTTTTTTTTTTTTTTTTTTTTTTTTTTTTTTTGCTTTTGCTGAAGCTAAGTGACTTGCCTGGGGTCACACAGGTAAGAAGTGTTAAGTGTTTGAGGTCACATTTGAACTCACGTCCTCCTGACTTCAGGGCTGGTGCTCTAGCAACTAAGCCACCTAGCTGCTCTCAAGAATCTATGATTAAAGAGATATTGAAGATATAGAAAAGAAAATAGTGTTTAACAAGAATTAGCATATTTCATGCCATATTGATCTTGGTTCCTTTTTAATAATAGTATTAAGCTGGAAGAATAGATTTAGTTTGATTCCATTTTAACAAACCATTTCGTAAAGTTTCTAAAGGAATTCATTGAATGACTATACACAAGAAAGAGGTATTAGTAGTTATATGTCAACTTGGAACAAATTTTCCATCAATATTCCTGAGATTTCCCCAGAATCTGTTTTGGTGCTTTTAAATACTTAAAGAAATAGATGGAACACTTACAAAACTTTAGTAACATGAAATTTGAAGGAATTGTTAACAATGGGTGACATTTAGAAATTAAAAAAAAAATCTTGAAAATCTTGAACTTGGGACTGCATAGGGATTAAAGTAAAGCCAGTTTCAAAAACAAATATCATTGCTATGCACCAATTCATGAGGGAAAAAAAGTTTTTCTTTTCTTTGTTAAGAGGGTAAAAAGTTTTGTATGAGATAACAGTGTCATGTAGCCAAGAAAGTTAATTTGAATTTTAGTTTCTTTAAGAAGTACAATGTTTCCAAGAAAAATAGTTGATAGTACTGATGCTGTACTGTTTAGACTACCTCGTGATTTCTATGTGAATCTGTGGCTTCATTTTTAGAAGGGCATTTACAAGATATCTGTGTTCAGATAAAGATAATTAGTATGGTGAAAGGAATAGATTATTTCAGATAAGAATTTGCTGAAGAAATCCAGAATATTTTACTTGAAGAAAAAAAAGTCTAGGTCAACATGATGGCATTTGTAAATGTATCTAAAAGCCTGTCTTGTAGAGAAAAGATCATTGGTTTTTTTTTGTTTTGTTTGTTTGTTTATTTCCTGTTTTTCTGGGAAGAATGGAGAGGATGCAAATCTTGGTGCAATGGAAAGATATTTGTTTTTGTTTTGTTTTCAATGAGAACAATTTTAATTGATATAATAAAAAGCTTCCTAACAATCAGAACTGCCAAAAAAAGGTGAATGCCAAGTGCCCCCTAACTTACTCTCCCTCATCCCCACCTTATGCTAGGTCTTCAAGCAAAACTTAATGATCACTTGTCATTTCATTGTAATAATAATGAATGCATTTTCAGGTGCAGTTGAAACTAGGTATCCATTAAAAGCCTTTTCCTTCATTGAAATTCTTTTCATGTATGAGTGTGAATTCATGATTAATAGATATTACTGTATCTTACAAGATCTGAACATGAAGAGACGATTCTTGAACAATGAAGAAACAAAAATATGCATTTTAAATAAAAGTAGAATTTTCAAAAAAGAATTTTTTTTCAGTTTTTAACCCCTTTTAGTGAAGCATTACATTTTCAAATTAATTTGCTCGATTAATCTGTTGGAAAAAAATTTTAACTTTCACATATTCTTTCAATTTAGAGTTGAGACTAGTAATAAGTGTGTTTCCCAGTCCTCACAAAGATTGGCACTGAAACATTTTCAATGCCTACAAGATAAAATATTCAGAAAGAAGGCCAGACAAACAGGACAGCTTGGGAAATAACATGAGGACTTTCATACCCAAAATTATGAAGCTGCTTGATTTCATATACAACTCCCTCTTTTTGTCCTGGTCTGCATGTAGAAAAGCTATTTTTGTTTAAGTTAATAAAAACATTAACTAAAAAAAGAAAAACTATTTTTCTTAGCTATTTTTTTTCCTTTTAAAGGAGAATTACCAGTTAAGAACAGAATACTAAGAACCTATGTGAACAGCAGCCTAGTTTAGATGAAAAGTATTAACCTTGGACATATAGTATACCTTCCTTATAAAAAGGCTTTAAGAGAAAATTATTTCCATCAATTGGGGAATGGATGGAAGTTGTGGTGTATGAAGATAAAGGAATGTTATTTTTCTATAAAAATGATAAACAAGCTGATTTTACAAAGGTCTGGAAAGATTTACATGAACTTATGTTGAGTGAAACAAGCAGAACCAGGAATACATTGTTCACAATAATAGCAAGAATGTGCAATGATCAACTATGAAAGACTTGGTTCTTCTCAGTGGTTCAGTGATCCAAAGCAATCCCAATAGACAGAAAATGCCATCTGCATCCAGAAAAAAAATAACAACAACAACTAAGGAGACTGAGCATAAATGAACATATGATATGTTCACTTCTTTTTTTTTCCTGTTTTTTTTTTATTTCTCCCATGTTTATTTTTTTCTCTCCCAACATGATTCATAATGTGTATTAAAAAATAAATTTACTAAAAAAAATAATTAAAAAAATATTTTCATTGCTTTGGAATTTTAGCTTCCTATTATAATGCTGCATGTCAACTGGCTTGTTGCTAACTAGAATGAGATACTTTTAATGAAATTTTTAAAATTTCTTTGAGATGAAGTTAGTGATTATGAAAACTAAAAAATGATTCCGATGATCCTGAAGATTCAATAATTATTCTAATTTTGGAAGCTAAATTGGATACATATAATAACAATAATATTTAATTAGGTACAAAAATATTTTCATAGTGAACTAATTCATCTAAGTGACCATATTTCTTTCCCTAAATTTCCTAATTTTCACCTTATTCATATTCATATGAATGTTTTGTAACCAAGAATGAATGTCTTCAGTCCACTGGGCCTCAGTTCAATCATTTTAATAATGAGAAGGTTGGACTAGATTTTTAATGCCATGGACTCCTTTGTCAGTCTACTGAAGCCTATGGACCTATTCTTAGATTATTTTTTAATGCATACAATAAGATATATGGGATTATAAAGAAAACATAATTTTGGAAAGTTATTTTTTAAATAATGAATCCTAGTCTAAGGACTCCTAAAATATATTATTTATGGTAAAATGGAAAGGATATTGAATTTTGAATTAGAGGATAAGTGCTCTAATAACAACTCTACTACATATTGTCTATGATATTATACAAATCTCACAACCTCTTGTTCTATAAAATGAAGCAAATAGGAAGTGAGGTCTCTTCTAATTCTAATTCTTTGATCCTATAATTTCTAAATTCCATTCAACTCAGAAATTTTCTAAATCCCTTACACAAGTGTAAAAAAAGAGTTCTCATTCTAATATTCACTCATTTTCTTGATATAAAGGTAGCATCCACCTTTGATAGAAAGGTAGCAAAAAAAAATTAGAAGGGCTTGGGAATAAATCAACATTATTTCAATATTTCTACAAAAGCTTATAAAAGCTATTGATTAAGGTCACAATGATAAAATTTGTACAAAAGGCTAATTCATTTTTTTTTAAATAGGAAACAATATAAACATCCTTCTAGTTAAATGGCTACAAAAGAGATGCTAAGGAAAGGTTCCAAGAAACCCAACTATTCCACCTTTGCTCCAACAATAATTAGAAAAAAGTATCATAGACAACACTGACTAAAAACCCAAGACACTTCAGTAAGCTCCTTCATCCAACACTGGATGGAAACAAAAGACAACCAAAAGTTGAAGCTACCGGAAAATGGATTATACCAAAGAAACTTAACTGGCACAAGGGCAATGGGACAGAAGTCTCAGAAGTTATTTAACAAAGAAAAATAAATACATAAACTGTGGATACAAAACAGAAGGAAAAACAGACAAAAAAATTTCATCAGAGTAAAACTGTAAAGGCCATTGCATGAGTAATTACATATATGTTTGTTTATATATGCCTGCATTCTTACAAAGAGACACATCTTTTGGGGGGAAAACTGAATTAAAATGTTCTCTATTGTTTCTAATAAAAATTATATCAATAATTCTTAACTCCCTATAAATGTCTCTAAAATAATAAATGTTAAAGTCTGAGATGGAAACCAATCTTCTTAATTCAATGTAAATGATTTCTATGGTGATTTCAAAATATACAATAGTTTCTCTAAAGTAGACTGTCAAGTCAGTGTTTCTGATCAAGTTTTCATTTCTACAATATAAAGAAAATTGACTCAAATTAATAAGAATATAACTCATTTTCTAATTGATATATGACATGATATGATATTATATATCAAAGGATGTAAACAGAAACTTCCCAGATGAAGGAATTAAAGCCATTTCTAGTCATGGGAAAAAATGCTCTAAATCACTATTGATTAGAAAAATACATATTAGCACAATTCTGATAAAACCTTACACTTCTCAGATTGGCTAGCATGACAGGAAAAGATAAGATAAACAGTGGAGAGGATGTGGGACACTAATGTATTATTGGTGGAGTTGTGAAATGATCCATACATTTTGGAGAACAATTTGGAATTATACCCAAAAGGCTATCAAACTATTCAAGCCTTTTGATCCAGTAATTTCACTCCTGGGTCTATATCCCAAAGAGACCATAAAAGAATGAAAAGAATCCACGTATGCAAAAATGTTTATAGTATCCCTTTTTGCAGTGGCAAGGAGCTGGGAATTCAATTGGATGCCTATCAGTTGGGGATTGGCTGAATAAGTTATGGTATATGAATATAATGGAATATTATTGTTCTATGAGAAATGATGAGCAGGTTAATTTCAGAAAAGTCTGGGAAGACTTCTGTGAAGTGATGCTGAGTGAAGTGAGCAGAACTAGGAGAACATTGTACACATTAATGTGATGATCAATTATGATGAACTTGGTTCTTCTCAACAATGGGGTGATTCAAGACAATTTCAATCAATTCAGGAAGAAAATGCCACCCGCATCCAGAGAAAGAACTATGGAGACTAAATGTGGATTGAAACATGGCATTTTCACCTTTTTTGCTTGTTTTGTGTTTTCTTTCTTTTATTTGTTCCCCTTTTAGTCAGGTTTTTCTTGTTCAATGTGACAAATATAGAAACATGTTTAAAAGGATTATTTATATATTTATACTACCTATATCGGATTGTTTACTATCTTGAAAAGGGTGGTAGGTAATAGAGGGAAGGAGAAATAATTTGGAGCACAAATGAATAATGAAAATTATCTTTACGTGTATTTGGAAAAATAAAATACTATTGAGAAAAAAATAGATTGAAAATAATATACTGTTACATTACAAAGGGAAAAGTAACTGGAATAATCATTTTATGATTTTTTTAAACTTTAGATAGACATTATTATGATATACTTAGTCTGTCACATTATTAAAAAGCCTCTGATATCTCAGAAACATACTTTTGTTTAATGTCAATTTATATTAGACCTGATTATGTTAAGTAAACATAAATCATCTTTGTTTTATTTATTTTTTCCCCTGAAAAGATTTTTTTTCTTTCTGCAAAGAATCATTCAGATATAACTTCATGGATTAGATCTATAGATTATTAGAAGTAGAAGGTAATTATCAGTAATTATTTCATTTAGTGCCTCTCATTTTATAGATGAGAAAAATCAGGTTCAGAGAAAGTATTTCACTTGGTAAGAAACTAAAGAAAATAAAGAGAAGGTAGAATGATAATGCTAATGGTCAAATGCAAATCTCCTATTCCTTTGTCTAGCACTCTCTGCTCTTTCCAATGTGGTACACTGAAATGTCATTACCTTCTGTTAAACATTGATAATTATACATGCACTCCACTCTTTCCTATCCACCTCACAGTTTCCTGTTGCTCATTTATCAAATCTTTTGCCCTACTCGTTTTATCTGTTTAAAATACTAGGGGCAGAGCACTATCTCTATACTTTTTTTATTAGAGCAGCTATGTTGAGAGGTGAGAAATGAGGGGTGAAAGATACCCTAACAGTGATGGGGTCTCCAGGCTGATGTTGCAGGTTTTTGCAAAAGAATTCACAGAGTTGATAAGCAAGTGAAGTTTTTTGGCAAAAAAAAAAAAAAAAGGATTTATTTTCGCTGAGAAACTGTTTCCTGAGGGGGGAGGAGAGGGGACTGCTTCCTGATTTGGAATTAGTTTCATTCAGCCCTGGGGCCAAACCATGGATCCATTTGGTCCCAGTAAATCTCTTCCTTTTAAATAAATTATTAAATTGTTCTCTAATCTCTATCTTGCTCAGTGTCTCTGGCACCTAGGATGACATAATGGGAGGTACTGGAGAGGCTCCTAATATTCTAATGATGTCTAAAATGGATAAAGTCCATTCTGTAATCCCAATTTATCAGATGTCTCCCATGCTTCCCCCCACCCTATCAGAACCAGATTGTTAGTTCCATGTTCCTGCTCTTAGCGCTCTTGACTCCACCCCTGCTTCAGTCTGCCCCTATATCTGAGCCATGCGTATATATATATATATATATATATATATATATATATGTGTGTGTGTGTGTGTGTGTGTGTGTGTATATATATGTCGTTGAGAACTCACATTTTTTGCTGGATTCTTGGAGATGATGTCTCATTCAGCTCTGGGACCAAACCATAGATCTATTTGGTTCCACTAAATCTCTCTCTTTCACTAAAATATAAAACTCTCTAACCTCTAACTTGCTTCAGTTTCTCCAGGATTACAGCACAATTAAATTGTGGAGTGGGAAAAATGAATGCAATACAACTCAATATTTTGAAGCATTTCCCAGGATAGGACTTGGTCTGTTTATAGACTATTGGTTATACAAAAGATCGATTATTTGCTGATCTATACCAGGAGAGGGTATTATATGCTAGAAATTTCCTATATTTATAAATCAAAGATCTGGACAAAAAAAGTTGAAATTATAAAATTGTTCATATATCATTGGTTCTATATATAAGGAAAATTAATTTTATAGCATAATATTTCATGCAGTTTCCTTTTTACTATTTTAAGCTGAGACTTCCAGAAAGTAATCTAGCTTTAAATGCATTATGTTTAAGAGATTGAACATCTTGATAAGCAAGCCAATATAGAGTTATTAGTAAATAATAGATGGGGATTTTAAAAATCAGTTGCACATTCATCAATGTGTCTCATATGATGAGAATCTGTAGCTGTCAACAATTTCTATCTCCAAGATATATTTAAACTACTAAGCTTTCAAGATTTAAAAGAATGAACAGAATTATTTACTTGCTGTTTATATCTAAATAATTACATTTTAGATGATTTAAAATTGCATCCTGGAATTTAACTTATAAATGAACATGTTACAACAACCAACATTCATGCTGATAGTGGTGTCTTCTGGTTGCCAGTTTTGCAAGCAGAGTTCTAAGACATGCCAGTTTTCATCTGGAGTCCTGAACTAGGAGTACATTTTTGGAATGGCAATGTATTCTGTAATTACTAGCATACCTACAGCAGAGACAGATATAAAAAAAAAAAAAGAAATCAAACCAAAAACTAAAAACAGATTCAGGTCACAAGTAAAATAAATAAGGTCATTATAGATTGGGCAAGAGCTATCTACTCAAAATTAAAGATATATAAATAAAGCAATCTCTTCTATCCTTTGGTAAAATCTTAGCTGTAATCACCCACTTCAGAAATATACTTTCTATGAAAGTAAAAACAACTCTTCTCCTGCCATATTCTTTGTTGAAAGCACAGATAATAGCTAACCCAACAGTTTATCCAAACTTACTTATCATTGTAAGTTTCATTTAGAGTATAGTTTCTTTTTAGAGTAGCCAAGGAGTGTGTGAAGGTCTCATGTATGTAGAAGAAGACATTCTATCTGGTAGTTTATATGATATCCTTTCCCTATAGAATACAAACTACTCAAGAGCAGGAATTTTTTTAATCTTATATTTTTGTCCTTAGCACTGAACAGAATGTTTCATACAAACTAGGTTCTTATTAAATTCTTATTGATTAATTGAGTGAGTAGGAGAGGAAAAGCTGCAGAAAAGGAAGTTGCTAGGACCTAGAATACATCTCTTCAAAAATCATAGAGCAATATCTTACAATATTTACCAAGATAAGATCAAAATGGATACATGACCTATATATACAGAGAGAGAGATTACAAGAAAGAGGCAGTGGTCTGGAAGAAAAAATCAAAATAATGCATATTTCTATTGTGTGGAATGGAGAGATAAAGCAAAGAACTTACAAGAATGTTTAAATTCTTTTTCTTTATTTTTTATTATTTCTATGTCTCTGTGACCTGCATAAGTATAGTGTGTGCAAACTAATGTTTACTTAAAACTTTAGATATATTTACTTAACCAGAAATGATGACATTTATCCTTGTTCAATGTTATCAATATTTAGATTATTATATGCTGTCAGCTCAGTAATCTGAAGGTCTGACGGATGATTTCTCTCGGAATCAGGGAAACAAAGCATTCTGTTCTAATCTGCTTTTGGCACCAATGTTTAAGATTCAATTAGGGGAGAGTGCACCCATTTCTCAGTGCTCCCCAATTTATGATGTAATCCTTTGTAACAGAAACCTTTCATTCCAATCTCTCCAAATAGCAACAACCATTTAGATGCCTCCCCCTCCCCTTCTCAATAGTCTCTTACTTGTGATGTAATCTCTTGTATAAAAGCTATGTATCTTTACTACTTCTTTAGCCCTTCTGCGGCAAGCTTTCTCTCTTTCCCTACTCACAGTGGAATTGCTCATTCTCATGAGAATTTATTAATAAACAACTTTTCCGCTTTATACTGAATGATCTCTGAGTAGTCATTTTGGGTAAGGGTCTTCTACATCCTTCACAGTTGGGGGCTCTCCAGGATGGGGTCTTTGGGGGAGACAGCTGTGTGCACCCCAAATAGGGACAGGCGTCCACAGAGTAGTTTTCTCCATGGTCTCTGGCTCTGGGTGAGCAGCCTCCCTTCCCTCTTAGACAACCTGAGGCAGGGATACTCAGTGGAACAGCAGAATTGAAGATTGAAGGAAGTAGAGTCCTGATGGCTGGGGGCAGTCTGAAAAGAAACATGTGTTCTCGAAGTAACACTCTTGGGAAGTCTGGGGGTCTATTGGCTATGTCGAGAGAGACCATGAAGGATTAGCCCTCTGACCCCAATGATAAAGGACTTTTCCTGAGAAGGCTCTCAGATGGCTGCAGGGGTGTGAGGGTAATGAAGGACCTCTGCCCAGGTGTGAGGGTAAAGAAAGGTCTCATGCCAAACAACTGGGCTAGGTCCAAGGTGGTAAAATGGGATAGAAGCAGTCCAAAAATTTGTATCAGGATGTTAGCTAGGGAATTCAAGACTGGGATGGACTTCCAAGATATAAAAGGGAAGAAAACTGAGAAGATGTATATCCCATAACTATTTGGGTATATTAGACTTAAATCTGTATGTAAAAGGTGAAAACAGAGTTTTGTGTGTCTGTGTGTAGGTCTGTTTTGCATTGCTTTTGTTCTGTGTTAAAAGTTAGCAAGCTCATAAGAGATAAGAATTCAGCCTCTGTGTTAAAAATACAGGCTGAATTGTGGGAATTGCAATTCATTCAGAGTAGTAATTCTTTCAGAATGTTTCAGAATGTAATTTGGGAACTAGTTTTGGGCTTCTTAAGAAAAGAAAATTTTTTTTTTCTCTCCCTCTGTCTCTGGCAGTGGCTTTGCAAGAAGGGGGAGAGAAGAGGGGGAAATAAAAACATAGATTGAAAGTTTGGAAAGTTTTGAGATAATAGAACAGTGGCTATCACCCCTGTAAACAAGGAGCCCATTATCAGAACTCAGTCAGAAAAAAAAATTTTCAAGGTAAAGCAAGGATTGGTGCTTAACTCTTTCCTGGCTTACTAAAGAAAAGAAATTTGAATGGAATATCTAAATATATTTTAGGAAATTTCACAAACTAAAGTACTAGTTAATTTTAAAATAACTTTAAATTGGTATGTGTGTTAAGATTGGAAACTTAAGATTGGAAATAAGAAACTGCAGATATTGGAAGGGAGGAATAAAAATAGAGTAAGAGAGCTAAATAGCTGAACATGGGGGCTCTCTGACCTGTTGGACCTGTGGGAAAACTAGACATGTTTCTAAAAATGTGCCAGAAGAAGAAAGAAAAATCATTATTAACAAGTTTGGTTTCATAGAATTAGAGAACAGAAAGTTTAAGAAGGCTAAACTGGATAATTGTTTGTCTACAATATTTGATTAAGAGTTTGGGGAACTTACTATATTTTAAAGAGGTACTATAATTTTGAAATTGAAATAAAACTGAAATTGAGGGAAATAATTTTACTGTTGCCTTGCACATGTTAGATTTATTAAGAGGATTTAAAAAAAAAAGAATTGTTTGAATATTGTGGCGAGAAAAAATTTTCTTTTTTATATTTGGTTGGACTTCAAATTGAAATAAAAGTTATTAAACAAAATGCCAGTAGCTTACTTTAGAGGAGGGGTCATGTTTGTATCTTCCTACTTAAATGGTATGTTGCTTTCTAGAAGTATTGGGTAATTTGTAAACTATATTATAAGTTTTTTGAAGTTTGGTTCAAAATTAATTGTGAGTCTTGAAGTTTAAAGTTTTAAAAAAAGTGATTTAAAGACAAGGGAAAAGAGAGATTGATTTACAAGTGCAATTAATAGTTTGAATGGAGCATCTAGTCAGAAGGGTTACATAGAGATGGGACAGGAGAATGAAGGTGATTTAAGAAGGATTGATTAGTAGGAGTAAATGATTTCAAGAAGAAATCAAATGGGAAAAGAAGGAACTGGTTGGAAAGGGTAGTCACAGAGGTGGCTGTGAGACGGGATGTGTTTTTGCGGTGGGAGAGTAGCAGAGCGGCATTGGAAAGTGGCAGCCGCTTGTTTCCTTTGGCTGAAGAAAACAAATGCTGATTTAAAGAGACAGGCTGTTCTTGGAAGATGTTAATTGATTGAATATTTGTTTCTTTAGATACATAATGGTTATGAATATTAAAGAATATTATCAGAAATGTGATCTGTAGTTTGAAAGGATTATTTTAAAAAGTTTAATTGATGTTTTCAAGAACATTTACTATGTTATGGAAATACTTGTTTTATTCCATATATTAAAAATAAAATAAATAAAAAATTTAAAAAACCTGACTAGTCAAATTTCCATAATGCTTGGTCATAAGGAAGACTTTTCAAGAATGGCATCTCATTACTGATTTCTCTCCTACCCTTGAAAAGTTAAAAAAACAAACAAAAAAAAAAAAAAATAACACAATTCTTAGTTAGCCAAAAGCTTTCCTAAACTAAAATTCCTTGATGATTGTAACCAACCTGGTCTTTATCACAAATAGTTTAGGTAACTTGAAATAAAGTTTCATTCACTCCCACTCTACTATATGTCCTTTTCCTTTAACATCTCTCCAACTCAGTGTGTTAATGTCACAAATTCAAGGTAGTGATTATTATTTTAGCAATAATAATAACAACAGCAGCACCACTTTTAGTCATACACTTAAAAAATAAGCAATTATATGGCATTTCTAAATGACAAATATGGTTGCAAATCTTGTCCATTATCCAATTGTTCATAAGTTTTATTTTTTATTTTTGCTAAATAAAATTATGTTCTAACTAAAATTACAGAATTTATTGATGATTTCTAGTAGTATTTCACCTATGGAACACTTTTCCCAGTGTCCAAATAGAAAGTCAGTCAGTAGTGAGCCAGTATGCTTATCTCAATTGACCATAGTATTGCTTTTTCATAGTGTGGATTTCTTTATGGAAGCATTCCCTAAGCCAGCAGTTATCAAATTCTTTGGTCTCAGGAGCTCTTTTCACTCTAACACTCCAATTTTTAAATTTTGTGGTTATAAGAAGGTAAGTGGAAACTCATAAAAATCCCATTTCATCAACCCACATCATTTGGGTTGCCTCTCCACTTGGGATTTTAATCTAAAATCAATATATAACCCTTTAGTAAATATATATATATATATATATATATATATATATATATATATATATATACTAGCAAAAATTTTGAAAGCAGACAGCATTTATTAAATGAATAGCATTTTCTCCTTTCATTCTAGCACCTCAATCATATGCTTTGGAAATAACAATTGCAAATTTGAATATAGTACAATGTCAATCATCTCTACACTTAAGAGAAAATATAATAATTTTGTATTCTTTCACCAATTTGTGGACATGAAATATGCAAAAATATTTAGAATTATTTTTGAATGATTATAGACTCAGGATCACCTTCTGCTAGAAGCAACTTAAAGATGAGATACTTGGGGTTGGCAGTCTTATTTACTATAAAAGAACTAGTTTGCTGAGTATGAAATATATTTGAATTTTTATCTTTTAAACCAGATGTACTGTACATAAAAATATTTGTTTTCTAAAAATGAATGCCACAAACAATTGCTAAGCAGTGCCTTCAGTTACTTTATGACAAATGAAATGGCAATAAAAAGAAAATGTACCAGAAGAATTACTGGCATTCTTCATCTCTTCAATTCAGTTTTACCTTATATTTGCATAATTTGTGGAAGATTTAATGAAACATTCACACAAATAAAATACTTTGGAAATATGTTTTCCTGCTTTTCCATGTCTTGACCTAAATCTTAATGTGTAATAAGTATTTTTAAGAATTTTTTTAAATTTTTATTTTTATATCCTTCCATTCATCATTTTATTCAAATTCGGTTTTGATGTAAAAAGTATCCTATTAGAAACAAAACAATCATATTCAACATTTACAGATTCCTCCATTGTGACTAAGAAGTTTTTTTTGTTTTTTTGTTTTTTTTCCACAAGCAGCACCTTGGGGTAAGTGACATAAAGACTTCCCTGAGTTGTGCCAGAATACCAAATTTGGTTGGGAGTCAGAAATCCTAAAACACAGACAAAAACACTATATAGGAAAATGGTGAGAGACGAGACAAAATTAAGACATGATAGGAGAAAACCCTATTGTACTTTATTACTTTTTAGTAATAAATTCTTGTTTCTGAGCTGCTACAGTGTTGGTTACAAGTGCCATCAGTTGTCTTTTAAATCTGATACCCTAGGATTAAGCCCAATTAGCTTTGCCTTAGTTATAAATACTGAGTTCTCCTTAGAAGAAAAAGTTTCCCATATACTGAGAATAAATTATGAAAAGGGTAATCCTGTGGTTATTATTTGTTTTTGTTTGACTGAGGAAAGAGACACAAACAGGCTAGATGATCTCATTCCCCATGAGAATATGTGAGAACTTCCCTTATAATTTATGTCAAGGGGTTGAGGCAAAGACAGAACAATCATCTGATTTCTTTTTTCCTTTCATTAGAATCGAAATAAGAAGACACATTTATATTGTGATTCAAGATTTACTTAAAGGAATCCTCACAAGTCTACTAATTATGAAGTTTAAGTATTTCCATCTTGCAAATAAAGAAACTGATATTTGGAGATGAGCCCTCTTTTCCACAGTTAGTATATCCCAGGGCTGAATTCAAAACTAAATCTTATGCAGTACTTACTTAGCAAAGTACTTGGCACACAATAGGCCAGGCCACTAATCAATGATTCTGAGTCAATTGATTCTCGCTTGTTCTATTGTGAATTTGCTCAGTTCTCCAATTTTATA
This sequence comes from Sarcophilus harrisii, assembly GCF_902635505.1. NCBI lineage: Eukaryota > Metazoa > Chordata > Mammalia > Dasyuromorphia > Dasyuridae > Sarcophilus > Sarcophilus harrisii. The sequence goes on along the minus strand of NC_045431.1, from coordinate 137,290,799 downwards.
GCTAGTGCTTATTTTCTCACTCTGTAAAAACTGGTTCAATTCTGGAAGAATGTAAATAAACATGCAATGTTCAAGTCTTAGTGGCAGGCCCTGTATTATACAATCAAAAATTAAGTATATCCTGTGCTCACATTAGCATATAACAGGTGCATCACTTAGGAAAGTAACTTAAAAGAAAAATTGTAGAGGGAGAGGATAGAGAAGTTTTAAAAGTAGAAATGTAAATTTGACAGAATTTAAGTTGTATTATATTATTTCACCATGGAGAACCATGCATAATTTTTAATTTATGAAGAAATATGATTATTTTATTCAATCAACTGGCACTTATTTAGCACTTCCTACATAGCAGGCATGTTGTCATGGGACTGGGATGCAAAGAAAAAGAAAGTCTAGGACTTTCTAGGTGAGACAGCACTCACATAAATCAGTACTTACAAAATATAGAGTATAAGGAAGGCAACCTTAAAAGAGATACTAGTAATGATTGTTGGAGGGGATGCGGGAAAACTGGGACATTGATGCATTGTTGGTGGAGTTGTGAACGAATCCAACCATTTTGGAGAGTAGTTTGGAACTATGCTCAAAAAGTTATCAAACTGTGCATACCCTTTGATCCAGCAGTGTTACTACTGGGATTATATCCCAAAGAGATTATAAAGAAGGGAAAGGGACCTGTATGTGCACGAATGTTTGTGGCAGCCCTTTTTGTAGTGGCTAAAAATTGGAAACTGAATGGATGTCCATCAGTTGGAGAATGGTTGAATAAATTGTGGTATATGAAAATTATGGAATATTACTGTTCTGTAAGAAATGACCAACAGGATAATTTCAGAAAGGCCTGGAGAGACTTACATGAACTGATGCTGAGTGAAATGAGCAGGACCAGGAGATCATTATATACTTCAACAACAATACTATATGATGACCAGTTCTGATGGATCAGGCCCTCCTCAGCACCGAGATCAACCAAATCATTTCTAATGGAGCAGTAATGAACTGAACTAGCTATGCCCAGAAAAAGAACTCTGGGAGATGACTAAAAACCATTACATTGAATTCCCAATCCCTATATTTATGCACACCTGCATTTTGATTTCCTTCACAAGCTAATTGTACAATATTTCAGAGTCTGATTCTTTTTCTACAGCAAAATAATGTTTTGGTCAGGTATACTTATTGTGTATCTAATTTTTATTTTAATATATTTAACATCTACTAGTCATCCTGCCATCTAGGGGAGGGGGGGGGGTAAGAGGTGAAAAATTGGAACAAGAGGTTTGGCAATTGTTAATGCTGTAAAGTTACCCATGTATATATCCTGTAAATAAAAGGCTATTAAAAAAAAAAGAGAGATACTAGTAGCTAGAGGATGAGTTAAAGCCTCCAAATATCAAAGATATTTGATTGGATTTTTGAAGGAGGTCAGGGATTCTAAGTGGAGGTGAACAGGAAAAACATTTCAGGTATGGGGAACATCTGATCCAAAGGAAAGAGATGAAATTTGCAGCAATATGTGTAGGTAATGGTTAAGTAGGCTAATGTAACTGAAATATAGAACACATGGAAGGATAAGTGAAAAAAAAAAAAGATAGGAAGATAGAAGGAGCTAGGTTGTGAATGTTCAGTATCAAATAGTTTATAGATAATAGAATTAGTAGAAGTTACTAGAGTTCATTAAGTACAGTGATATTTGTTGTCATGAAAATAGAATAATGGTGGTGATAATAATGGTATCTTTTTAAATTCAATTTTATGCTGCTTTCAAACTATCTCTAATCTTTTACACTGATGAACACCTTTATTTCTTACTTTGTACCAATTTTTATATTTAAATCACTATAGCATAATTTGAAATCTAGTGTTGCTATGCTCCTTTCCTTCTCATTATTTTAATTTATTCATTTGATATTCTTGAACTTTTATTCTTCCAAATGAATTTTTATTTTCCCTTGCTCTATAATAAAATTCTTTTATAATTTGGTATTTCACTTAATAAGTAAATGAATTTATGTAGTATCATAATTTTTATTATAATAGTTAAGTTTACTCATGAACAAATATTTCTCCAGTTTTGGATCCATCTTTATTCATGTAAAGAATATTTTACAATTGTGTTAATTTAATTCCTCTGAGTATTTTGGCAAGTAGATGCCCATTTTTTAAATATTTTCAATGCAATTTCTTATTTAATCTCTTCTGCTACATTTTCTTAGTAATATACAGAAATGCTGATGATTTGTGTTTCCCACAATCTCTCTCACATCTATCTCTTCCTTTTCACATTCATGAAATATTACCATAGTTCCAGTCTTCCTTATATCTTGCATGTTCAATTCCAAGAACTCTTTAAAGTGTTTTCACTACCACCAATCTTTTATGTTCATTTATTTCTATATTTCATAGCTAAAATAATCTTCCCAATGAATGACAAGATCTTGTCACTCCCCTACTCACAAAATCTTCAGGATTTACTGACAACAGAAAAAGAAGACTCTATTGTGAAAGATTTGAACCCTCTGTTCTACAATGTTCACCCACACTACCTTATTAGAATTATTTCACAATATTCTTTATTTGCAGTAGATTGAACTCTTATTATTCTTGGTCTTGTCAGGCTTCTTCTATCTCTGTGCATTTGAACAAAGCAGCCTATGTACTTATTTCTTATTCATGGCTTATACTACCTGAAATCTTCATGAAAACATATTGCCCACTTTAGGAGCTTCATTCTTGAAGCTCTCCCTTATTCACCGTCTCAGCTGACAGCTGTCTCACTCCTCACATTTCCTTAGGGAACTCTACCTCAATCTTTTCTTCATTCCCGGCCTTTTTTTCCATCACCCATATTTTAGGACTGCCCTCTCTCATTTATATTTGGGTTCTGAGGCCAGAAACTCTGTTCATTTTGTATAATCACCAACTAGTGCAGCATATTTTAAGTTCATATAAGATGAAGGAATTAGGTATGTTCAACTTGGAGAAGACAGAATGGGAGAGGTGAATGTAATAGGTGACTTCAAGTATTCTATAGACTGCTTTAATACCTTGTCATCTAAAAGAAGAATTAAACTTATTCTTGATCCCAGAGCAGGGGACCAAGAGCAACGGGCAAAAGTTGTAGAGGAAGATTTAGGCTTGATGTCCTGATTTGAACTATCAGTTCCTCAGTTCCCTCCCCTGCCTTACTGAAGGTCTTCAAGGGAAAGTTATTTGACTATATAGTAAAATGAAACCTTCTTCACAACTTGGCCACTGCAATTCCTTCCAATTCACAGTTAAAAAAAAAATTCATGGCCTGGGTTTTAATATGGCCTCTACGATAACTTACTCTCACCATGAATTCAGCAATTTGAATTCAGAAAGTGTAAATTTCCTTATCTTTAATATGAGAGAACTGGAATTGGGACCTCTAAGATCAATTGTCACTTTAGACATGTACACAAATGATAAGGGATATTTTGGTTTGTTTGTTTATTTTTCTTTGTGAGATAAAAAAAAATTCACTTTTTCCAAATTAAGTGATACACAAAATCACTGTCCTAGTTTATTCTGCAATTCTTTGGAGTTGCTCTCCTAGAAAGTAATCCAATGGGATACTTTTTGCAATTAATCCCTTTAAAAGTTACATATAGGGGCGGAGCCAAGATGGCGGAGAAGACACACGCGTCTTTCTAAGCTCTTCTCTTACCCTCTTTATCAATATTATATCGAGCCTCAAAAATAGTCTTGACTGCTACAATTCGTAAAGATAAGAAGTAGAACAACTCACCAGCCGAAAAAATCTGCAGTCTCGCCAAAAGGTTGGTTCCAGAGGGCCAGGGAGATCGGCGCAGACTGGGAGAGAAATTAGGTTCCGAGGAGAGTCTCAAACCGAGGGTGAAGGCACAGATCTTAGCACAAGCGCGCAGCCCCAACCCGCAGTAAGGGGCTTTTCCTTGGGGCAGTTGTGATCCTGCACGGCAGGAGGACGCAGCCCGGGTTAGCCTCCAATCTGCGCAGGGGGGAGCTCGGTTTGGGAGCCATAAGAGCTTCCAGGGCCGATTTGCATCAGGCAGAGACACTGGGCAGAGTTTGTGGCTGTCTGCGTTCTGCAGTCAGCTGCTAATACTCACAGTCCCACAAGAGGCTCCGGCCTGGGCGGTGACACTTTCACCACTTAGTCTCTAGCCGAGGGCAATCGATAATCCACTCAGCCCTACTAAGCAGTTTGATAGCTCGGCCAGTGCTGAATCCACCTCCTGTTGGGGAAGGGAAAACTCTACACAGAGCACTCCCATACCTTGGAGCCGAAATCAGTTTACATCCTCCCTATTCTGCAGAGGCTGGTAACCCCTTGCCTAGGAGACCTACCCTAAAGGCTTTAAAACATGAATAAAAAGATGAAAGAACAATCGACAGCTTCTATGCAAAAAGAGCAGGTCAGCAAACCTGAAGAGACCTCAAACACAAAAATGCATCAGACTGTCCTCCTTACAGAATGCTCTCATAGAAGAGGCCATTAAAAGTCTCAAAAGAGAGTTAGAAGATAAATGGGAAAGGAAAGAAGCCTTACAAGAGGCAACAACTTCCTGAAATACGAATTGGAAAAATAAAGAATTCACTACAAAGTAGGATTTGTGATTTGGAAAAGACAAAGAACTCGCAAGAAAGTAGGATCCATGATTGGAAAAGACAAAGAACACGCAAGAAAGTAGGATCTGTGAATTGAAAAAGAAAATAATTCACTAAAAAAAATTAGTGAAATGGAAAAAATTCCACAGACCAAACAATACATTCAAAACTCAATTGGACATATACAGAAAGAAGTAAAAAAGCTATTGAGAAAATAATTCTTTAAAAATTAGAACTGAACAAATTGAAACTAATGATTCATTGAGACAGCAAGAATCAGTCAAGCAAAACAAAAATGACAAACTGGAAAAACCACGAATTATCTACTTGCAAAACACAGACTTGGAAAATAGATCGAGGAGAGATAATCTGAGGATTATTGGACTTTTGAAAAACTATGATGAAAAAGAGCCTAGATACTATTTTACAAGAAATCATCAAAGAGAACTGCCCAGATGTAATAGAATCAGAAGGTAAAATAGGCATTGAAAGAATTCATCGAACACCTTCTGAAAGAAACCCTAAAATAAAACCCTAAGGAATATTGTGGCAAAATTTCAGAACTATAAGATTAAGGAAAAAATTTTACAAGCAGCCAAAAACCATTTAAATACCGAGGTGCCACAATAAGGATCCCAAATCTGGCTGCCTCTACATTAAAGGAAAGAAGGGCCTGGAATATGATATTCGAAAGGCACAAGAACTGAGATGCAGCCAAGAATAAACTCCAGCTAAGCTGAGCATTTTCTTCCAGGAAGAAGATGGACATTTAATGAAACAAATGAATTCATCTGTTTCTGAAGAAAAACCAGAACTAAACAAAAATTTGATCTCAAGAATAGAACTCAAGAGATGCAGAAAGGTAAGATAACTCTTGAGAATTGTATTTCTGTTGTGGATATACAAAAAAGAATAGCATGTATAATTTGATTGTACTGATATAACATAAAAAGGGAAGTAGATATGGAAAAGGATGATGGCAGAATAAGGTGGGAAGGAGGGATAAAAGAGGAAACCACATCCCACAAAGAGGCTAAGAAACTTATCATATCTGAGGGAATTTAGAGAGGGAGGAACATTGTGTGAATCTTACTCTCATCAGAGTTGGCTCAAGAAAAAATAATTGACATTTGTTTTAGAAAATTCTCTCGCCTCATTAAAAAGGGGAGAGGAAAAGGAAAAAAAAGAGTAATAAGGGAAGGAAGGGAAATATCAAAGGGGGAGGGAGGGATTATAAAGAGGATAAGTATCGTATACAAGAGGGTATATAAGTTTAAAAGGGGGAAAGAGGGTTGGGGAGGCAAGAATAAGTAAAGCACAATCTAGGGTTATGGATGGCAGGAAATACAGATTTAGTAATTCTAACCGTAAATGTAAATGGATGAACTCCATAAAGAGGAGGCAGATAGCAGACTGGATCAAAAGTCAGAACCTACAATATGTTGTTTACAAGAAACACATTTAAAGCAGGGGGATGCATATAGAGTAAAAGTAAAGGCTGGAGCAAAATCTTATGCTTCAGGTGAAGTCAAAAACGAGGTAGCCATCCTTATCTCAGATCAAGCAAAGTAAAAATTGATCTAATTAAAAGAGATAAGGAAGGTAACTACATCCTGCTAAAGGGTAGCATAACACCTGAAGCAATATCAATATTAAACATATATGCACCAAGTGGTATGGCACTCAACTTCCTAAAGGAGAAGTTAAGAGAGTTGCAAGAAGAAATAGACAACAAAACTGTAATAGTAGGAGATCTCAACCTTGCACTCTCAGAATTAGACAAATCAAACCACAAAACAAATAAGAAAGAAATTAAAGAAGTAAATAGAATATTAGAAAAGTTAGGTATGTTGGATCTTTGGAGAAAATTGAATGGAGATAGAAGGGAATATACTTTCTTCTCAGCAGTTCATGGAACCTATTCAAAATTGACCATATATTGGACATAAAGACCTCAAAATTAAATGCAAGAAAGCAAGAAATAGTAAATGCTTTCTTTCAGATCATGATGCAATAAAACTACATTCAACAAAAGTTAGGGGAAATAGACCAAAAGTAATTGGAAACTAAACAATCTCATCTTAAAGAATGATTGGGTGAAGCAGCAAATTATAGATACAATTAATAATTTCACTCAAGATAATGACAATGATGAGACATCATACCAAAATTTGTGGGATGCAGCCAAAGCGGTAATAAGAGGAATTTATATCCTTAGGGCTTACTTGAATAAAACAGAGAAAGAAAAGATTAATGAATTGGGCTTAGCAACTAAAAAACTAAAAAAGACCAAATTAAAAACCCCAATCAAATACTAAATTGGAAATTCTAAAATTAAAAGGAGAAATTAAAAATATTGAAAGTAAAAAACTATTGAACTAATTAATAAAACTAAGAGTTGGTTCTATGAAAAAGCCAATAAAATAGATAGTTTTGGTAAATCTGATTAGAAAAGGAGGGAGGAAAATGAAATTAGTAGTCTTAAAAATGAAAAGGAGAACTTTCCACCAATGAAGAGGAGATAGAGAATAATAAGGAGTTATTTTGCTCAACTTTATGCCAATAAATTTGATAACCTAAGTGAAATGGATGACTACCTCCAAATATATCAGACTTCCCAGACTAAAGGGAAAAGTAAATTGCTTGAATAGTCCCATTTCAGAAAAACGAAACTCAGAACAGGCAATTAAACAACTCCCAAGAAAAAAGCCCAGGACTAGATGGATTTACATGTGAATTTTCAAACATTTAAGAACAATTGCTAATGCTATATAAATTATTTGATAAATAGGGAATGAAGTAGTCACCAAATTCTTCTATGACACAGCATGGTACTGATACCTAAACCAGGTAGAGCTGAAAACAGAAAGAAAATTATAGACCAATCTCCTAATGAATATCTGAACTAAAATCTTGAAATAAGATATTAACTATAGACTACAGAAAACATCTCTCAAGATAATACACTATGATCAAGTAGGATTTATACCGGAATGCAGGGCTGGTTCAATATAGGAAAACTATCAATATCATTGGCCATGTCAATAACCAAATTTAAGAAACCATATGATCATCTCAATAGATGCAGAAAAGCATTTGATAAAATCCAACATCCATTCCTATTAAAAACACTTGAGTATGAATAAATGGGACTTTCCTAAAATAATCAAGCAGCATCTATTTAAATGACCGTAGTAAGCATCGCTATGCATGGAGACAAACTGCAACCATTCCTAATAAGATCTGGAAGTGAAACAGGTTGCCCACTATCACGGTTACTATTTAATATTGTATTAGAAACGCTAGCTATAGCAATAAGAGCTGAGAAAAGATTAAGAATAGAATAGGTCAATGAGGAAGCCAAATTATCACTCTTTGCCGATGTATGCATAGTAATAGAGAACCCCAGAGATTCTGCTAAAAGTATTAAAATAATCCACAACTTAAGAAAGTTGTGGTTATAAAATAAACCCACATAAGTCACAAGATTCTTATATATCACTAACAAAATCAACATCAGAGTTACAAAGGAAATTCCATTTAAGTAACTACTGATAATATAAAATATTTAGGAATCTATCTGACAAGGAAAATCAGAAACTTTATGAGCAAAATTACAGGACCTACTTTTTTAAATTAAGTCGATCTAACAATTGGAAAAATTTTAAATGTACCTTGGATAGGGCGAGCAAATATAATAAGATGACAATATTACTCTAAACTAATCTATTTATTAGCGCTATACCAATCAGTACTCCCAAAAACTATTTTAATGACCTAGAAAATAACAACAAAGTTCATATGGGAAAACAAAAGGTCAAGAATTTCATGAATTAATAAAAAAAATCAAATGATGGTGGCTTAGCTGTACCAGATCTAAAACTATACTATAGAGCAGCAGATTACCAAAACTATTTGGTATTGGCTAGAACTAGATTAGTTGATCAGTGGAATAGATTAGGTTCAGGATAAAACAGTCAACAAATATAGCAACCTAGTCTTTGACAAACCCAAAGATCCCAGCTTTGGGCAAAGAACTCACTGTTTGATAAAAATTGCTGGGAAGATTGGAAACAATATGGCAGAGAACTAGGCATTGATCCATACTTAACGCACCGACACAAGATAAGGTCAAAATGGGTTCATGACCAGGCATAAAGAATGAAATTATTAATAAATTAGAGGAACATAGGATGTCTGCCTCTCCAGACCTGTCAGGAAGGGAAGGTTTTATGCACAAAGCAGAACTGAGAGATCATTACTGATCACAAAATAGGAAATTCGATTATACCAAAGTGAAAGTTTTGTACAAACAAAACTAATGCAGACAAGATTAGAAGGGAAGCAATAAACTGGGAAAGTATTTTTACAGTCAAAGGTTCCTGATAAAGAGCCTCATTCCAAAATATATAGAAATTAACTCTAATTTATAAAAAATCAACTCATTCTCCAATTGAAAAATGGTCAAAGGATATGAACAGACAATTCTCAGATGAAGAAATTGAAACTATTTCTAGTCATATGAAAAGATGCTCCAAGTCATTATTAATCAGAGAAATGCAAATTAAGACAACTTAAGTACCACTACACACCTGTCAGATTGGCTCAAGATGAAGGAAAATAATGATGATTGTTGGAGGGGATGTGTGAAAACTGGACATTGATGCATTGTTGGTGGAGTTGTGAACGAATCCATACCATTTTGGAGTAGTAGTTTGGAACTATGCTCAAAAGTTATCAAACTGTGCATACCACTTTGATCCAGCAGTGTTACTACTGGATTATATCCCAAAGAGATTATAAAGAAGGAAAGGGACACAATATTGTGCACGAATGTTTTGCGCAGCCACTACTTGAAAGTGGTTAGAAACTAAACTGAATGGATGTCCATCAGTTGGAGAAAGCTGAATAAATTGTGGTATATGAAAATTATGGAATATTACTGTTCTGTAAGAAATGAACCAACAGGATGATTTCAAGAAAGGCCTGGAGAGACTATACACACAACTGATGCTAAGTGAAATGAGCAGGACCAGGAGATCATTATGAGTAATCAAAATACTTAGATGATGACCAGTCCTGATGGATCAGAGCCATCCTCAGCAACTAAGATTCAACCAAATCATTTACTAATGGACAAGTAATGAACTGAACTAGACTATACCCAGAAAAGAACTCTGGGAGATGTCTAAAAACCATTACATTGAATCTCCCAGATCCCTATTAATTTGCACACCTGCAATTGAAATTTCTTCACAGCTAATTGTACAATAATTCAAGTCTGATCTTTTGTACAGCAAAATAATGTTTTAGTCATGTATACATTAAGTGTGATATCTAAGGTTATATTTTAATATATTTAACATCACTGGTCATCCTGCCATTTAAGAGGTGCGGGGGTAAGAGGTGAAAATTGGAACAAGAGGTTTGGCAATTGTTAATGCTAAAGTTACCATGTATATATCCTGTAAAATTAAAGGCTATTAAAAAAAAAAAGAAAGAATTGTATTTCTGTTGTGGTATACAAAAAGAATACATGTATAATTTGATTGTACTGATATAAAAAAAAGGAAGTAGATATTGGAAAAGGGATGATGGCAGAATAAGGTGGAAGGAGGGAAAAGAGGGAACCACATCCCACAAAGAGGCTAAGGAAACTTATCATATCTGAGGGAATTTAGAGGGGGAGGAAACATTGTGAATCTTACTCATCAGAGAGTTGGTCAGGAAAAAAATAATTGACATTTGTTTTAGAGAAAATTCTCTTCGCTCATTAAAAATGGCAGAGGCAAAGGGAAAAGAAAGAGAATAAGGAAGGAAGGGAAAAACTCAAAGGGGGGAGAGGGATTATAAAGAGGATAAGTATCGTATACAAGAGGGGTACATAAGGTTAAGTAAAGGGGGAAAGAGGGTTGGGGGAGGCAAGAATAAGTAAAGCACAATCTGGGGTTATTAGGATGGCAGGAAATACAGATTTAGTAATTCTAACCGTAAATGTAAATGGGATGAACTCCCCCATAAAGAGGAGGCAGATAGCAGACTGGATCAAAAGTCAGAACCCTACAATATGTTGTTTACAAGAAACACATTTAAAGCAGGGGGATGCATATAGAGTAAAAGTAAAAGGCTGGAGCAAAATCTATTATGCTTCAGGTGAAGTCAAAAAAGCAGGGGTAGCCATCCTTATCTCAGATCAAGCAAAAGTAAAAATTGATCTAATTAAAAGAGATAGGAAGGTAACTACATCCTGCTAAAGGGTAGCATAAACAACGAAGCAATATCAATATTAAACATATATGCACCAAGTGGTATGGCACTCAACTTCCTAAAGGAGAAGTTAAGAGAGTTGCAAGAAGAAATAGACAACAAAACTGTAATAGTAGGAGATCTCAACCTTGCACTCTCAGAATTAGACAAATCAAACCACAAAACAAATAAGAAAGAAATTAAAGAAGTAAATAGAATATTAGAAAAATTAGGTATGTTGGATCTTTGGAGAAAATTGAATGGAGATAGAAGGGAATATACTTTCTTCTCAGCAGTTCATGGAACCTATTCAAAATTGACCATTATAGGACATAAAGACCTCAAAATTAAATGCAAGAAAGCAGAAATAGTAAATGCTTTCTTTCAGATCATGATGCAATAAAACTACATTCAACAAAAGTTAGGGGAAATAGACCAAAAAGTAATTGGAAACTAAACAATCTCATCTTAAAGAATGATTGGGTGAAGCAGCAAATTATAGATACAATTAATAATTTCACTCAAGATAATGACAATGATGAGACATCATACCAAAATTTGTGGGATGCAGCCAAAGCGGTAATAAGAGGGAATTTTATATCCTTAGAGGCTTACTTGAATAAAACAGAGAAAGAAAAGATTAATGAATTGGGCTTGCAACTAAAAAACTAAAAAGACCAAATTAAAACCCCAATCAAATACTAAATTGGAAATTCTAAAATTAAAAGGAGAAATTAAAAATATTGAAAGTAAAAAACTATTGAACTAATTAATAAAACTAAGAGTTGGTTCTATGAAAAGCCAATAAAATAGATAAGCCTTTGGTAAATCTGATTAGAAAAAGGAGGGAGGAAAATGAAATTAGTAGTCTTAAAAATGAAAAGGGAGAACTTTCCACCAATGAAGAGGAAATTAGAGAAATAATAAGGAGTTATTTTGCTCAACTTTATGCCAATAAATTTGATAACCTAAGTGAAATGGATGACTACCTCCAAAAATACAGACTTCCCAGACTAACAGAGGAAGAAGTAAATTGCTTGAATAGTCCCATTTCAGAAAAAGAAATAGAACAGGCAATTAAACAACTCCCTAAGAAAAAAGCCCCAGGACCAGATGGATTTACATGTGAATTTTACCAAACATTTAAAGAACAATTGGCCCCAATGCTATATAAATTATTTGATAAAATAGGGAATGAAGGAGTCCTACCAAATTCCTTCTATGACACAGACATGGTACTGATACCTAAACCAGGTAGGCTGAAAACAGAGAAAGAAAATTATAGACCAATCTCCCAATGAATATTGATGCTAAAATCTTAAATAAGATATTAGCAAAAAGACTAGAGAAAATCATCTCCAAGATAATACACTATGATCAAGTAGGATTTATACCAGGAATGCAGGGCTGGTTCAATATTAGGAAAACTATCAATATAATTGGCCATGTCAATAACCAAATTAAAAAACCATATGATCATCTCAATAGATGCAGAAAAGCATTTGATAAAATCCAACATCCATTCCTATTAAAAACACTTGAGAGTATAGGAATAAATGGACTTTTCCTTAAAATAATAGCAGCATCTATTTAAAACCATCAGTAAGCATCATATGTAATGGAGACAAACTGCAACCATTCCCAATAAGATCTGGAGTGAAACAAGGTTGCCCACTATCACCGTTACTATTTAATATTGTATTAGAAACGCTAGCTATAGCAATAAGAGCTGAGAAAGAGATTAAAGGAATAAGAATAGCAATGAGGAAACCAAATTATCACACTTTGCCAATGACATGATGGTATACTTAGAGAACCCCAGAGATTCTGCTAAAAGTTATTAGAAATAATCCACAACTTTAGCAAAGTTGCTGGTTATAAAATAAACCCACATAAGTCATCAGCATTCTTATATATCACTAACAAAATCCAACAGTCAGAGTTACAAAGAGAAATTCCATTTAAAGTAACTACTGATAATATAAAATATTTAGGAATCTATCTGCCAAGGGAAAATCAGAAACTTTATGAGCAAAATTACAGACCACTTTTCACACAAATTAAGTCTGATCTAACCAATTGGAAAAATATTAAATGCTCTTGGATAGGGCGAGCAAATATAATAAAGATGACAATATTACCTAAACTAATCTATTTATTTAGCGCTATACCAATCAGACTCCCAAAAACTATTTTAATGACCTAGAAAAATAACAACAAAGTTCATATGGAAAACAAAAGGTCAAGAATTTCAAGGAATTAATGAAAAAATCAAATGATGGTGGCTTAGCTGTACACAGATCTAAAACTATACTATAGAGCAGCAGTTACCAAAACTATTTGGTATTGGCTAAGAATAGATTAGTTGATCAGTGGAATAGATTAGGTTCAAGGGATAAAACAGTCAACAAATATAGCAACCTAGTCTTTGACAAACCCAAAGATCCCAGCTTTTGGGATAAGAACTTACTGTTTGATAAAAATTGCTGGGAAAATTGGAAACTAATATGGGAGAAACTAGGCATTGATCCATACTTAACGCCGTATACCAAGATAAGGTCAAAATGGGTTCATGACCTAGGCATAAAGAATGAAATTATTAATAAATTAGAGGAACATAGGATAGTTTACCTCTCAGACCTGTGGAAGGGAAGGTTTTTATGACCAAAGCAGAACCAGAGACCATTACTGATCACAAAATAGAAAATTTCGATTATACCAAACTGAAAAGTTTTGTACAAACAAAACTAATGCAGACAAGATTAGAAGGGAAGCAATAAACTGGGAAAATATTTTTACAGTCAAAGGTTCTGATAAAGGCCTCATTTCCAAAATATATAGAGAATTAACTCTAATTTATAAAAATCAAGCCATTCTCCAATTGAAAAATGGTCAAAGGATATGAACAGACAATTCTCAGATGAAGAAATTGAAACTATTTCTAGTCATATGAAAAGATGCTCCAAGTCATTATTAATCAGAGAAATGCAAATTAAGACAACTCTAAGATACCACTCACACCTGTCAGATTGGCTAAGATGACAGGAAAAATAATGATGATTGTGGGGGGGATGTGGGAAAACTGGGACATTGATTCATTGTTGGTGGAGTTGTGAACGAATCCAACCATTTTGGAGAGTAGTTTGGAACTATGCTCAAAAAGTTATCAAACTGTGCATACCCTTTGATCCAGTAGTGTTACTACTGGGATTATATCCCAAAGAGATTATAAAGAAGGAAAGGGACCTGTATGTGCACGAATGTTTGTGGCAGCCCTTTTGTAGTGGCTAGAAACTGGAAACTGAATGGATGTCCATCAGTTGGAGAATAGGCTGAATAAATTGTGGTATATGAAAATTATGGAATATTACTGTTCTGTAAGAAATGACCAACAGGATGATTTCCAGAAAGGCCTGAGAGACTTACACGAACTGATGCTGAGTGAAATGAGCAGGACCAGGAGATCATTATATACTTCAACAACAATACTAGATGATGACCTAGTCCTGATGGATCAGGCCATCCTCAGCAACAAGATCAACCAAATCATTTCTAATGGAGCAGTAATGAACTGAACTAGCTATACCCAGAAAAGAACTCTGGGAGATGACTAAAACCATTACATTGAATTCCCAGTCCCTATATTTATGCACACCTGCATCTTTGATTTCCTTCACAAGCTAATTGTACAATAATTCAGAGTCTGATTCTTTTTGTACAGCAAAAATAATGTTTTGGTCATGTATACTTATTGTGTATCTAAGTTATATTTTAATATATTTAACATCTACTGGTCATCCTGCCATCTAGGGGGGGTGTGGGGGGGTAAGAGGTGAAAAATTGGAACAAGAGGTTTGGCAATTGTTAATGCTGTAAAGTTACCCATGTATATATCCTGTAAATTAAAGGCTATTAAATAAAAAAAAAAAAAATAAAAAAAAAAAATTAAAGTTACATATATATATATATATATATATATATTTATTAATTAAGAAAGACTCATTTTATTTGGTTAAATAATATAAATGTCTTTTTAAAGTTTTATATATGTGTGTGTGTGTATGTGTGTATATATATATATATATATATATGTATGAAGCAATTAACAAGACTCATTTTATTTGGTTAAATAATATAAATATCCTTTCAGAATGAGTAAATTGCCAGATATATTCTTTAGTAAAAATATAGAAATACATTATGAATTGGAATATTTATCATTTTTAGAAATAAACTTATTAAAAAAATGATTTGGGGAAATGTCCTTGAAATTTTTGTTATAGTTTTTCTTTCCTTAGTTCTCAAGATTTTATATGTTGAATATATGAAGGAAACAAATGAGGTTAAAAGCTTATACACTATACTTTGGCCTCTGTTTTAAGATGGCTAGATATTGTTACTCATCCATAAACTTTTAAACTTTGCTGTGCAGTACCTAACAAATTCCTTCATATACTTTGACTTTCAGTTCCTGCTTCTATAAAATGAATAAACTTTTCTGGAAAAGTATTAAGGTGTAACCACTGATTTTGTTGTCCCATAGTTCTCTTTTATTGTTCTGACTCAGTTTCCCTTAGTGCCCTGACTCAGTTTCCCTAATTGTTCTGCCTCAAACCCCTTGGTTGCAAACCCACCCCTCTCTGGTTCATTAAGACTGGTATAACTCAGAGGTTATAAATTGTCAATGCGTAAACTCAAAAAGGGGGAGTCCACACTTTCTGTCTCTAGCCAGACACTTTCTTAACTCCCAGTTTGTTAGAATTTATGTTCCTACCCCCCAACCTGTCACAACTGGATTAATGGTTCTTGCCTGAAGATTCTCACTCACCAGAGTTTGACTCCACCCCTCTGCCTTTGTTTAGCTACTGTATATAAATATATCATTGAGAACTCACATTGGCTGCTGGATGCTGGATGCTGGATTCTTGGAGATGATAGTCTCATTCAGCCCTGGGCCCAAACCATGGATCCATTTGATCCCAGTAAATCTATCCCTTTCAAATAAATTGTTAAAAACTCTCTAATTTCTATCTTGACTCAGTTTCTCCGGCATTACAATTTAAGTACTATTAGAAATATGTGATGTTTATCATATATACAACAGTATAGAAAATGCCAAGTATTTTTGGATGTTTGATTTTTGGAAATGCTTAATTCCTAGTGTTAATTGCTCCTGACTTGTTTATTAGCTAGTATTTTAGACTTCCATTAATACACTTACACACACACACACACACACACACACCCACACACACACACGGGGAGTATTTGTAGTGAAGTTGAAAACACTGGGTTCTGATCTTATACCACTAAAGATTTAATTAATATACCAACAAATGGTTGATCTACAGATTTTAAAATGTCAAACACATTTAATTAAACATCCATGTAATCATTATTATATAGTCCTATTACTGGCATCTATCCTGCAGTCAAATTTTTAAAGCCATTTTAGATAAGATTAATTGAATTTATACCCTCTATACCCTCTCTTATAGTAAGATATGCCTCTAAACATTCATAACATGAAAAACTATGTCAAAACAGGAATATTTGAAGATACAGCTATTCTTTTCTAAAATCGACTTATAAAATAAAATTGAAAAAAAATCCATAGTCTTGATCTTTTGATAGCCTCAATGAAATTTTAAAAGGAAAGTGATATCTTTAGCATATTACAGCATTAGGAAGCTCTGATTTGCTCTTGGACTCTTGCAGGTTTCTATTCAATAACTATAAATGTCAACCTTTTCAAATAGTCATTGACATTTTGAGAATTTTGCTCTTTAAAAAGAGATTTACTGAACTGTTTGAAACTGAAGAAAGAACACTTCCACTTCATTTTCTTCAATTTTTTCCAAAATAGTCATAGAGCAACAAGTAATTCTAGTACTAAGTAATACAAGTAAATATTTTCATGTGAATTCATGTTTAAAAAAGCTAAGAGACAAAAATAACATCTATATCATACCAATAATTTACTGCTGGTCCCCTAAATCTCTATCACAGCATGAAAGAACTTTGAATAAAAGTAATCAATCATGTTTGAACATTAATGTCTAAGGAATTCATTTGCTCTTATGAAAAAAAAAATGTTCCAAAATCATCAGAGTGCATAGGTCATCCTGATAATGTGGATCAATAGGAGCATAGACCAAAATTGGAAGATAGCTCAGAGACCATATGGTGGTATCTTTCACTTACAGATGACAAGACTATAATATCCAATGGTGAATTTACTCCCTTAAGAGATTAGGTTTAAGAATATCTCAGAAGTGTACTTAATTCAACTGATTCATTTAACAGATGAGATATTAAAGTTTATTAATTTGAATGATTTGTCTGCAAGGAGAAACACAATAAATCAAAATGTGAAACAATGCCTGCTAGTTACCAATCTAGTTCTTTTTCATTGCATTTCCATTCCATTTCCATTGATCTTATTTCAAAGAGCTGGAAGTACTCCTGGTTACAATTTCCTACCATCACATTATCAAAGTTTTCAAAGTAAGAATGGGAAATATATTATGGATATTAAACTAAGGATTAAAATGGTTATTAATTAATTTCACTTAAAAAGTCAAGGAACTAGATAATGATTAATTCTGAAAAGAAGTTTAAATAAGATTACATGGTTAAGATTTTAATCATGAAATGGACATCAGAAGGCATCTAGTGAGTAGCTCAAAGAATAAATGGAAATGCCAGGTTCTGCCTCCAGATGTAACTTTCTGCAAATCCATTGTTTCATTCAGTGCATTATGCTATCTCCATAAATGAAAACAGGTAGGTCAGGTTAAATCTTAGGCACAATTAGATAGCAGCTGACTGAGGAGAATTATAACTCTAACAAATAGAACCTAGGAGAAATTTTCCTTTCAAAATATACAGAAATAATTCCCATTAACACTAATGCTCATTTATGGATTTATTCAAAGACTAATATATAATATCTCAAAACAATGTGATAGGTAAATATGGATTATTAGAGACTAATCTCCTATATGTCATGAGCTTAATAGGTATTTTAGTAGATTAATAGCCTATAGTTAACTTTCATTGTCTGAATAGCCAAAAATATGTCAGCAATATTATAACTCATTGTCTGTATGCGTATATACTAATATTAAGAATATATAAATATTAAGAAATCTAAACTTTAATTTTGTAAGTGAATGGAAGTATTTATGTATTTTGTCTACTTTCAATTCTTCATTGTATTATGACTTCATGTTTTTTTTTTTGCTCATTTGGTAGCATAGTGTAATTGAAGGAGCATTTATAATAAGGAAAATTTGGATCTGAATCCTTCTTCTGACACTTATTACTTGTACAATCCTTGGCATCAGTTACTGAACTTCAACTTTATCATCCAAAAAGTATGGATGATAATATTCTTTACAGACCTTAAGTTGCCATGTGAGTGACTTACAATAAGTGAATTGTTAATATAATAATAATATTGTCACAACTTCTAGTAAAAAATCATATGTACCTAGCAATTATAATCCTAGAAAATGCAATGATCTGAAAAATTTAGAAAGAAGCACGTATAAAAAGTCAATGGAAATATTGATTCAATTTATACAGCATTTTAAGTTTCACAAAACACAGTTATTTGTTATCTCATTTGATTTATAAAACAACCCTGGGAGGCCAGTATTATATCTTATTTTAAAGATGTATGGCTCAGGTTCATACAGCTGGTGTCTGATAAAAGGGACTCAGTCATTGGGGTCACCAATATACATCTGTATTATTAATAATAGTATTTATTATTAATGTACTATGTACAAAGTATTGGGATAAGGTGTACCTGCAAAAAGGAAGATCTCTGGTTTCCAAAGAAACTCACATTCTAATGAAGTGACTACAGCAGAGGAGAAGAAACTGAGAATCATTTAATCTGAACCCAGATCCCAGAATTTAAAAAAAAATTTCCCTTTCAAGGATAAATCTGCTGCTACTTTTTCTATGAAAATTTTCCATATAATATAATTTTTTTCTTATTAAAATGTATTATAAAATTGTTGCCCTCAAGAAACTTGTAGTCTACTAGGAAAGATTCAGCTAGTACAAAAATAAGCAAACATTTACAATCCACAATATGAAAAGGACAAATAAGAGCACCAAAGTGATTTTTAATAAGAAAAAAATCATACTATATGGAAAATTTTATTAATAAATACTATTTTAATTAATTCATTTCTTTCAGTCTCCAGAACCATATCTTCAACTCTCTATAAGACATCACTTAGGGACTGACACAGCAAATTCCACATCAAATAAACAGAGTGTTTTTCCTTTCTCTCTTAACCTGCTTCTTTTGACTTCACCATTTACACCAATGACACTACCATTTAAATTTGGTGTTAATTTTGCATCATCTTTCTTCTCTGTTACCTTGTTTTACCTATCTTCCCTTAATGATGTCACTAGCTTTAGTATCTACTTTCTATTTCCACATAACTTAGAATATAGAAATGGCATAACAGGTATTCTACCCTTCATTATATACTTATAAATCACTGCCAGAATTATTATCTTCCTTGTAAGTTTCTAGTGGCATAGTGAAATGATGGATTAGGAATCAGAAAAACTTGAGTTTCAATTCTTCCTTAGAAACTTTATCTGTAAAAAAAAAAAAAAGTGGTAATCATAGTCCCTACTTTATTGCATAGTTATGAGAATCAAATGAGATGATATATGTGAAACACTTAGCAAATTTAAAAGTACATATAAATACTAGACATTATAATTATGGTGATGATGATGCTCAATCAAAATTTATCAGTGGTTACTAATAAAAATTATATTTCATGTTCTGATTTAGGCCACCTAAAATCCAGCTTTATCCTCTCTGTTCATTAAAGACCAACTTGCATGCAATTCTTCCTTGCTATTTCAAGTTGTTATACCTTTTTACCCCTTTCTCATCATAGAACATCTTGTTTTTATACAACTTTTTACAACTTATTTCTTATTTCATATTATGTATATTTCTGTAAGCATCAGATAGATTTCTAAGTCTTAAAAACTTAGGTCATATATGACACATCCCTCCCTAGAATCTAGTATGGTATTTTGAACACAGCACATTCAGAATAAATGTTTGTCAAATTCTAATATCTGTTAGCTACATGCCTATATTTGTAATTTCCTATAAGTTATGATTTTTAAAGTGGCATATTTTTATCAGACTTAGCAAAAAATTAATTTAAAATATATGATTATCTTTGTATGTAAAACATATGTATTTGTTTGTATGTATATGTATATATACATATTTGTTTAGATATATACATACATGTATATATTTTTCTGTACTGTTATACCAGTAGATCAATATATCACAAATTATATCCATATACAATATCACATTTCTTTAGACAAAATAATGCAACAAAATAAAACTGATGTAGTTCACCTAATTCCAAGAAAGTGATTTTTTTTTAACCTTGATCATTTTGGTAATGTTATAGTACTAGGAAAAACAAAACAAAACACACTGTTATAGTCAAAAGATCTGCTGACTCAAACATTATGTATTAGGCAACCTGCTGGACCTTTATTTCCTATATCCTGTCTATCAAATATGTATTACACTGTTTTCTTCTACCTGCTTCCCATAGTTGTCATTTGATGGCATAATACATTTGAAATTACTTTCTAAGGAATACTACCACAAAAACACCATATCAATTTAATCTGTTATTTAATGTTCTTATTAATGGGTTTTGCTGTAGTCAAGGATACTTGACCATAGCATGAAACTCTATTTGATTGGGGATTTAACTGTTGTATGGAAAGAGATCACTAGACCATCTAGCATCATACATTAATATTAACAATCTTTCAAATACAATTCATTTTCAAAACTAACTCACAATATATACAGGAGTGAAAAATTTTAGCCAATAAAATAAAATGACAATTTCCTTCTTAACCCTCTGAAGATCGAGGTTGATAGTCTTAACATGAGAACTGATGACCTCAGTAGTTCTTCTAGACTAGAGAGCTGTAAGATACAGTCAGAAAGTAATATAATTCTCCAAAAACTCCAAGTACAAGGTGTTTCTAAGATTACCTTGTGGTTTTTCTAAAAATGTTTATAAATTCTAAAATTTTTATTGATAAATTTCCCAGAAACATGTTATTAATTTTTTACTAAACATTTTTATTCATTTTATTAAAGTCTTAACTCTTTTGACACATTTTCTTTACAATCTATCAAAAGTGAAGAAAATAAGTTAAAATAAAAATATTAAAAGTTCAATTTCTAGGGATTTCCTAGAGAGACCTCAAAACAAAAATAAACAAATAAACAAGTAAATAAACTAGAACTTTGAAGAGTTGCCTACCTAGTATGACTAAGTGTCCTCTAAACAAAGAAGGGAAGATGCTAGTTTTGTGGATTGCCTTATGGTTTGCCCCAAGTTCAACATCCCTAGAACACAGTCTTCTAAATTGGAGGAGAGGAATGTCCTAGACATTATGTCTAGTCTTCTATCCAGAAAAGGTACATAACTTGGATAGCATCATGTTTGGGGATTGACTCAAAAGAAACCTCAAGTTCAAGAGTTTGTTTAATGTGCAACAATGTTTGTTACAGCCCTTTTTATAATGGCAAGAAACTGAAACTGAGCAGATGCCTATCATTGGGAAAATAGTCGAATAAATTACGATATATGAGTGTTATAGCATATTATTGTTCTATAAGAAACAATCAGCAGGATGATTTCAGAGAGGCCTGGAGAGACTTACATGAACTGATGCTAAGTGAAATGAAAGAACACAGCAACAAGATTATATATGATCAATTCTGATGAATGTGACTCTTTCTAACAATGAGATGATTGAGGTCATTTCCAATGATATTGTGATGAAGACAGCCCTACACCCAGACAGAGGACTGTGGGAACTGAGTGTGGATCACAAGAAAACATTCTCACTCTTTTAGTTGTTGTTTGCTTGCATTGTTTTCTTTCTCACTTTTTTTTCCTTTTTGATCTGATTTTTTTTTTTGTGCAGCAAGATTATTGTATAAATATGTATACATATATTGGATTTAACATGTTTAACATATATTGCATTACTTGCCATCTAGGGAAGAGGGTGGGGAGAAAGAGGGGAAAATTTGAAATACAAGATTTTGTAAGGGTCAATATTGAAAAATTATCCACGCATATTTTTGAAAATAAAAAGCTTTATTTTAAAAAAGAGTTTATTATATTTAGTAAAAAGAGAAAGAGAATTCCTAAGTTTCCTTTTGAATAACTTAGGAAAACAGGGAAAAAATACAAACTTTACTTTTTAGTATTTTCAGTTTTTGCAGTATGACTTCAACTTATTTTTATAACCTGAAAGAGGATCACTCTGTGGCACTGAAACTGGATGAGCCAGGAGGGAAACTATATCCTTCACGGAGGGGCAAGAGATTGAGACTTTCTACAAGTTCAGTGAAAAAAGTATGTCATATTCATTTGTCCCAATTTGCGTTTACCTTCCAGGAGGAACATAAGTTATTCAGTGAATCTGAGAGGCACAGCAGGAGAGAACTAGGGATACATAAGAATGTGAAAATGTAGTCCTTCAGAAGAATGTTCCCTTTTAAATCATATGTCTTCCAATATAGTAAGGACACATGTTTATCTATATCTTGCTAAGAGAGCAGGGTATGCTTAGTGATTGGGTTTTCTAGACTGGGGTTGCCCACAAGGTGATGAGCTGGACTTTTGTAATTCCATCTATTCACTTTGTGAGTGCTTTTAAAATCATCAAAAGACATTCTCAATTCTGTAGGAACCCTTTTTGTCCCCCTTTTTCATTTAGAGAAGAGATCAGAATTCAACAATATAAACCTATCCTTGGGAGTAGAGAAGACACTGTCCATTTGCACGCTCCCTTCCCCCTAGGAACCATGAATTTTCATCTTGAGGCAGAAGTGTAAGTTACTTACATGAGCTTACAGAGGTCTTTTACCACTGGTATTATTAAAAAACTAACTTTATCAGTCCAAGAGATTATAAGTCATAAATATGGAGCTATAAGAGAAGTTAAAGATAATCAAGATGAACCCTGTCATTGTTAGAGGAGAAATGGAAGCCCATGGAAATAAACACCCAGTGTCAAAGAGATAGAAAGTATCAGGTTGTATTTAAATTCAAGTCCTCTAATTGAGGTCAATCTTCCTATTACAATCAACAGAAACTAGACAAGTAATGAGTTCCTGCAGAAGCATATGGCATAAGCATATATAGCTCCTGTAGTCACACAGTGAAAAATCTTATTTTGACAGGATCACATAAGGTTGCTTGATTTTTGAAAAGATTTAGGTAGGGGGATGGAGCCAGGATGGCGCAAAAGACACACTCTTCATTCTAAGCTCCTCTTCTGCCTTCGCTATTAATTACGAAATTCAGTCTCAAAAATAGTGCTTGACTGGAAAAATCATGAATATTGGGAGTACAACAAATTACCAGCAGAAGATAATCTGGAAGAGCTCCAGAAAAGGTTTGTCCTGATTGGCAGGAGCAGGTCAGCAGGCAGGGAGGTAGAACGCAGGGGCTAGCACACTGAGCGGATAGGGGCAGGGACGGTCTCCAGGCAGGTGAAGATTTTGCAGGGAGGACTCTACCACAGCAAAGCTGCTCTGCTTTGATTGCAAAGCAATAGATTAGCAGAGAAGTTACAAAAAGGCGAATGGTATAGTCTACTCCAAAAAACGCCAGAATCTAACAGGATCTGGCTACACCCACACAGTACAGGAAATAAGTGACTCAGCACAGACCACAGTACAGCTGTGCATCCACATTCTGCAGCACGAGGCTTTTGCCTAGGACAGCCACACTTCAGCATGGCGGGGGGGCTCTGCCCAGGGCAACAGAACTTCCACAGCATGGAGGTGCTTCCCAGGGCAGAAACACTTCTGGTATGAGGCTCTTCCCAGGATAACTGCTGATCTGCACAGCTGGGTTCTGCCTGGAGCAGTGGTACTTTCACTGATCAGCAAAATCCCAGGGCAGTCACTAATCCACACACCAGGGTTCTTCACAGGGCACTCCCAAACCTCTGCTGTGCCTCCCAGAGCAAAGACACTTCCAGTGTGGGGGTCTTCCCAGGGCACTTCCACAGCTCCACCACCCTTAGAACCATTTGCAGGAGAGCTACTGTCCATATATCTAGCCCTGCTCTGCAAAGAAAGCTGCTAACCCCCTTGCCCTGAAGACAGATGCTAAGGGCAATAAAAAAAAATGAATAAGAAGGCCAAGCTCACTAACCATCAATAGTTTCTATACAGAAAGAGAGCAGTTTTCAACCTCAAGGAGACAAATAGCAGACAGTCTCCACACAAAACCCCAAAGGGGGGATGTAATCTGGTCCCCATCACACAAGACTCTCCTAGAAGGAATTATAAAAAATCTTAAAAGAAAACTAGAAGAAAAATGGGGAAAAGAAAAAGAAGCTATGCAATAGAGTATGGAAAAGGCCTGTAACTCACTTAAAGAAAAATTTGATAAAGTGGAAAAAGAAAACAACTTACTG
Source organism: Sarcophilus harrisii (assembly GCF_902635505.1). Taxonomy (NCBI): domain Eukaryota; kingdom Metazoa; phylum Chordata; class Mammalia; order Dasyuromorphia; family Dasyuridae; genus Sarcophilus; species Sarcophilus harrisii. The sequence goes on along the minus strand of NC_045431.1, from coordinate 137,266,394 downwards.
AAATGTGAATTTGAAAAGGTTCCCAGGGAAACAGAATTTGTGAATTAGAAAAGATAAAGAACTCCCAAGAAAGTAGGATTTATGAATTGGAAAAAGAAAATAACTCAGTAAAAAAAAAATAGTGAAATGGAAAAAAATTCCATAGAGCAAAACAACTCATTTAAAAACTCAATTGGGCATAGATAAAAAGAAGTAAAAAAAAAAAGCTAATGAATAAAATAACTCATTAAAAATCATAATTGAATAAATAGAAATGAATGGTTTGTTGAGACATCAAGAATCAATTAAGCAAAACCAAAAAAAAAAAAAAGAAAGAAAAGAAAAAAATAGAAAAAAATGTTAAATATCTACTTGGAAAACCAATAGACCTGGAAAATAGATCTAGGAGAGATAATCTGAAAATTATTGGGCTTCCTAAAAATTATGATGAAAAAAAGAGCCTAGATACTATTTTATAGGGAATCATCAAAGAGAACTGCCCAGATGTAATAGAATCAGAAGATAAAATAGGCATTGAAAGTATTCATCAAATACCTTATGAAAAAGACCCTAAAATAAAAACTCCAAGGAATATTATGGCTAAATTTGAAAACTATCAGACTAAGAAAAAAATATTACAGGCAGCCAGAAAAAAAAAAAAAAAAAACAAAAACAAAAACAATTCAAATACTGGGAAGCCACAATAATGATTACTCAAGATCTAGCTGTTTCCACATTAAAGGAATGAAGGACCTGGAATCTGATATTCCAAAAGGCAAAAGAACTTGGAATGCAATCAAGAATAAACTATCCAACAAAGCTAAGCATTTTGTTCTAAGAAGATGGATATTTAATGAAACAGATGACTTCCATTTGTTTCTAATGAAAAAACCAGAGTTAAACAAAAAACTTTGAACTACAACTATAAGACTCAAGAAAAGCAGAAAAAGGTAAAAAGAACTACTGAGAACTGTATTTCTGTTATAGATATACATATAGAGTGCATGTATAATTTGATTTTAGTGATATAATATAAAAAAGGGAAGTACAAATGCAAAGGGGATAGGATCAGAAAAAGGGAAAGAGGGAAATAAAAAGAGAGAAACTACATCCCACAAAGAGGCAAAGGAAACATCATATCTGAGGGAATTTAGAAAGGGGGAGGAACATTGTGTGAATCTTATGTTCATCAGATTTGGCTCAAAGAGAAAATAATTGACATATTTGGTTTACAGAGAAACTTCTCTCACCTCATTAAAAAGTGGGAGAAAAAAATGGAAAGTGTAATAAGGGAAAGGTACAAGAAAGGGTAAGAGATTCAAATGGGATGGCAGGGATTCTAAAAAGGGAGAGTTGTGTGAGGCAAATGGTGCCCATAAGTTTAATAATGGGAAAGGGGTTAAGGGGGGGGGGGGGAAGAAAAGGAAAAGCATAATCTGGGGATAATAAGATGACAGGAAACACAGAATTAATAATTGTTACTGTAAATGTGAATGGGATGAACTCTCCCATAAAGCAGAGGTGGATAGCAGACTGGATCAAAAGCCATAACCCTATAATATGTTGTTTACAGGAAACACATTTAAAGCAGGGAGATATATACAGAGTAAAGGTAAGAGGCTGGAGCAGAATCTATTACGCTTCAGATGAAATTAAAAAAGAAAAAAAGCAGGGGTAATCATCCTTATCTCAGATCAAGCAAAAGCAAAAATTGATCTGATTGAAAGAGATAAGGAAAAAACTATATCTTGCTAAAGGATAGCATAGAAAATGAAGGAATATCGATACTAAACATATATGCATCAAGTGGTATAACATCTAACTTCCTAAAGGAAAAGTTAAGAGAATTGCAAGAAAAAATAGACAGCAAAACTATAATAGTGGGGGATCTCCACCTTGCACTCTCAGATAAATCAAACCACAAAAAAAAAAAAAAAAAAAAAAAAAAAAGACAGAAAGAAAGAAAGAAGTTAGAGGTAAATATAATATTAGAAAAGTTAGGTATGATAGGTCTTGGGAGAAAACTGAATGCAGACAGAAAAGAGTACACTTTCTTCTGAGGAATTCATGGAACCTATATAAAAATTGACTATATATTAGGACATAAAGACCTCAAAATTATATGCAGAAAGACAGAAATAGTAAATGCATTCTTTTCAGATCACAATGCAATAAAATCTACAATCAACAAAAAGCTAGGGGTAAATAGACCAAAAAGTAATTGGAAACTAAATAATCTCATCATAAAGAACGATTAGGTTAAACAGCAAATCATAGACACAATTAATAATTTCACCCAAGAAAATGACAACAATGAGACATCATACCAAAGTTTGTGGGATACAGCCAAAGCTTTAATAAGGGGAAATTATTTATCTTTAGAGGCTTACTTGAATAAAATAGAGAAAGAGATGATCAATGAATTGGGCTTGCAACTTAAAAAGCTAGAAAAAGACCAAATTAAAAACCCCCCAATCAAATACTAAACTTGAAATTCTAAAATTAAAAGGAGAAATTAATACATTTGAAAGTAAAAAAAAAAAAAACTATTGAATTAATAAATAAAACTAAGAGTTGGTTTTATGAGCAAAACCAATAAAATAGATAAATCTTTGGTAAATCTGATTAGAAAAAGGAAAGAGGAAAATCAAATTGTTAGTCTTAAAAATGAAAAGGGAGAACTTTCCACCAATGAAGAAGAAATTAGAGCAATAATAAGGAATTACTTTGCTCAACTTTGTGGCAATAAATAAGAAAAAATCCCTAGGACCAGATGGATTTACAGGTGAATTTTACCAAACATTTAAAGAAAAAATAATTCCAATGCTATATAAACTATTTGAAAAAAGAGGGAATGAAGAAGTCCTACCAAATTCCTTTTATGACGCAGACATGGTACTGATACCTAAACCAGGTAAGTTGAAAACAGAGAAAGAAAATTATAGACCAATCTCCCTAGTGAATATTCATGCTAAAATCTTAAATAAGATATTAGCAAAAAGACTACAGAAAATCACCCCCAGGATAATACACCATGACCAAGTAGGATTTATACCAGGAATGCAGAGCTGGTTCAATATTAGGAAAACTATTAACATAATTCTCTATATCAATAACCAAATTAAGAAAAACCATATGATCATCTCAATCGATGCAAAAAAAGCATTTGATAAAATCCAACATCCATTCCTATTAAAAACACTTGAGAGTATAGGAATAAATAGACTTTTCCTTAAAATAATCAGTAGCATATAATTAAAACCATCAGTAAACAGCGTATGTAATGGGGATAATCTGGAACCATTCCCAATATGATCAGGAGTGAAACAAGGTTGCCCACTATCACCCTACTATTCAATATTGTATTAGAAATGCTAGCTTCAGCAATAAGAATTGAGAAAGAGATTAAAAGAATTAGAGTAGGTAATGAGGAAACCAAATTATCACTCTGCTGATCATATGGTGGTATACTTAGAGAACCCCAGAGATTCTACTAAAAAGCTATTAGAAATAATCCACACTTTTAGCAAAGTTGCAGGATACAAAATAAACACACATAAGTCATCAGCATTTTTATATATCACTAACAAAATTCAAAAATTAGAGTTACAAAGAGAAATTCCATTTAAAGTAACTACCAATAGTATAAAATATTTGGGAATTATCTGCCAAGGGAAAGTCAGGAACTATATGAGCAAAATTATGAAACACTTTCCACACAAAGAATCTACTTTTAACGCCATGAGTATAGGGACGGTTTATATTTATTTGTTTGTTTTTGTCTTTGTATCCCAAGGTCATAGCACAATGTTTAAAACATAGTAGATACTCAAACAGATAGTAGTAAGTAGTTACTAATTTAAATGGAAAGATCTTTCTAGACTCACTTGCCTACATTAATTACTAAGGAAATAGTCTTTGAAAATTACAATAACAGACATAAATGAATATTTCATATCTAAAAAGTTCCCTAAATGCCAAAGTTTAATATTCATTAATACTGAGGACTTTATTAGGCTGCTCTGTAATAGAGAGAAGTGATTGCTCAAGAGCTGGTCTCAGAATTTTAATAAACTGGGTTCAAGACTACTGTCTAACAGACATTATGTTGTCTTTTTGTCATTTTGACCTTGAACAAGACACTTAACCTCTCTGGACCTCTTTAGAGATAATTCTTTAAGATGAAAAAAGACAAGGTATAGAGTAGGCTTAGCTGCCTTGAAAGACATTCTCTATTAATAGTTTCAGATGAAGTCATGGGTCTAGATTGACCACACTAAAGACATATCTTAGAGGTTTATTAACAAATTAATACAAATAACTGAAAAAATGAGCACACCTATCAGTTTCACATTCAAAATCCCAGCTGGGTAATCAGCTGACCACTCATATTTGACCCTTATATTTAAACCTTTTTAAAATTTTATTAACTTTCTGAAAACAAATGATTTCTGTGGAGAAAAGAAGATAAATTGTGATCATTTTACTTTTTAAAAAAGTTTGCATGTTTGCCTATGTTTTCATTTAGTGAAAGCAAACATTTTTGTTAGAGATTTCTAATTATTTCTATTGTGAGAGGGGGAAAATGAGAACTATATATTTGAGAGTAGAGGAATGGTTAGAAAAATAATAAGCTATCCTCTGAACAGTGCATCTATTCAGCTCCTGCCCTGTTTTCCCCTTGGTTAGACAAGAAAATTCATTTGAAAAAAGGAGGGGGCTGGAAGTAATTGTTTTTGAGATTTCTGAGTTCAGTATTAAGTTAGCATAGATGCTGAAAAGATTGCCTAACCTGTTTCCATAAGCCTGAATAGTAAATTAATGCATTGAAAAGCAAATTTGTAGCTCAGCAGATGAGGCAGCTATGTGGTAGAGGGATTAGTGCACTAAATCTGGAGTCAGAAAGATTCAACTTCCAAAGATCAAATATAGCCTCTGACACTTACTAACGGTGTGACTCTGGGCAAGTCATTTAACCCTGTTTGCCTCAATTTCCTCATTTGTAAAATGAGCTGGAGAAGGATGTTACTGCAAACTATTCCAGTATCTTTGTCAAGAAAAACAAAAATAGGGTCAGTCGCAATTAGATATGACTAAGGGGGAAAAAAAACATAAAAGCACAGTGGGTTGGGCCTTGGGTCTGGAGGCAGGAAGACCTGAATTAAAATCTGGCCTCAGATATAGGCATATGACTTCCTAGGTATATGATCTTCAGTAAGTTCCTCAATTGTAAAATGGGATTAACCAAGTAACAATAAATTACTCAGCTATAAAATGAGGTTAACAAAAGTGCATACTGCATAAAGTTGTGAGGACCAAAAGAGATAATATTTATAAAGAGCTTATCAGAATGCTTAACACATATTATATACTTAATAAATGCTTGTTTTTTCCCTTCTTCTTTTACCTTAAGTGACTTTAATATAAATTATTGTAAAGTTATCAAACTGTGCATATCCTTTGATCCAGCAGTGTTACTATTGGGCTTATATCCCAAAGAGATTTTAAAGAAGGGAAAGGGACCTATATGTGCAAGAACGTTTGTGGCAGCCCTCTTTGTAGTGGCCAGAAACTGGAAACTCAGTAAATGCCCATTAATTGGAGATGGCTGAATAAATTGTGGTATATCAATATTATGGGATATTATTGTTCGGTAAGAAATGACAACAGGATGATTTCAGAAAGTCCTGGAGAGACTTACATGAACTGATGCTGAGTGAAATGAGCAGGACCAAGAGATCATTATATAGTTCAACAACAATACGATTTGATGATCAATTCTGATGGACATGGCCCTCTTCAACAATGAGATGAACCAAATCAGTTCCAATAGAGCAGTAATGAACTGAACTAGTTACACCCTGTGAAAGAATTCTGGGAGATGACTATGAACCACTACATAGAATTCCCAATCCCTCTATTTTTGTCCACCTGCATTTTTGATTTCCTTCACAGACTAAATTGTACACTATTTCAAAGTCCAATTCTTTTTGTACAGCAAAATAATTGTTTGGACATGTATAGATATATTTTATTTAACTTATACTTTAACATATTTAACTTGTATTGGTCAACCTGCCATCTGGGGGAAGGGGTGGGGGAAAGGAGGGGAAAAGTTGGAACAAAAGATTTTGTATTTGTCAGTGCTGAAAAATTACCCATGCATATATCTTGTATATAGCTTTTAAATAAAAAGCTATAATAAAAAAAGTTATTGATGTTACCAAGGCTGGATAAAAACTGGAACAACCTTATTATGCACATAAGAAATTCTCACAGGATTTTAACCAAAATAATTTTTTACACACATATACACCCATACATTTATATATTAAGCTAGTGTTTTGGTAGATATATACACATAATTATAAAATGATACATACATATATTTTTAAACATGTGCATGTAATATATATAGGTGTATGCACACACATATAAATGTATTTTGGAGGGGAGGAGAGAGTAAGAGCAAGACCAAGACCAAGACCAAGACTGGGAGAAAGCGATAAAGATGGAAACAGAGAGATAGAGAAAATGTTATGTAGTATATAAAGTGATGACCTTGAAGACAGAAGGATCTGAGTTCAAATTTGATCTCTGACAAATACTCTGTATGTGACCCTCAGTAAATCATTTATCAACTTAGTACTTGGAGGATCTCTTTGAGACTGTAAGTTGTAAAGAAAGAGTTTCTTTAGCAGTGAAATCATAGTTCCAGTCCCTTAAATTTGGGAGCAAAAGTATTTTAACAAATATTTTTATTTATTATGTTTACTATGAACTAGAACTATAATTTTAAAGTTATGTTACTGCCAATAAAATATTTTATGTACTCAAGAAATTGGTTTATGTTTTGAAGTTCTCTTGACTGTTCCCCAGAAAAAAAAGAGAGGCTGCTTCTCTGTGCCATCATGGACATGACAGCTATGTTCAACTATGGAAAATTAAGACACAGGATTCTTGAACCACAAGAAACAAATTAGGGGTTTGTTCTATATACTTCATGTAATCAAACAAAATCACTTTCATTGTAACATGGACTGAAAATGTTTAATTTTTTTCCACTAAAGAAAAATCTTAGCATGTTTGATGACAGAAAAATATGACATGGAATAAATGTAAAAGAAATTTTTATATCCCATAATGGATCTTGCAGACAATATATATTTTAGGAATGCATCAGCACAATAATATTCTGCTTCCACAGCATTTTTCAAACCCAGAAAGAGATCTGCAAACTGAAATAAAATTCCATATAGTTCCTTTCCTACTAGAGCATTTCAGGGTAGGTTGAGAAGACCTTTAATAATTTTTAATGAAACAAGGCCCCAATACAGCTTGGAGGGTTTGAAATTTTGGTTTAAACTAAACTCGGAATAAATGTCTATCTGTTTAAGCCTTTAATGGAATAAAGATAAACTACTATTTTATATAAAAAGCTAGGCTCTCAACTATTCAATGTGGCTACAACTTACTGTCATGAAAGCAGAAATGATTTTTTGTTACACTCCTCTGACATGGTCCTCCAAAAGTGAAATAGACAGTATTTGAGGACTTGAAAAAAATTAAAGCTTACTTGGCCCCGGAATGAAATGATTCTTTCTCCTGGCTTAGATTTATTATAATGGAATGGACTAAAGAAATCACTTACTACCTGGCAGCCTGGAAATCTAGGTCCCTTACAGAACAAGTTGTGTAAATTGTCCAAGTCCAGAGTGCTAAGAAAGCCATAAGTTTTTGCATTAAAATGTAACCTTTTGAAAGCCATCCTCCATTAGCACAATTCACCCTTTCAGAGAGTGATGAATCTTTTTCTGTTAAATCAATTGAAATCTTGGCTTGTCCCAGAATTAATTTCCACCTGTAACTTTCCCCTCAACATTACCCAGGTTGTCTATTATAGTCATTACCTTCTTCCTCTTATTGGGACTAATATTCTAACCTAGGTGCAGACCCTGATCTTGACTTGTCCAGGTGTATAATTCTTGACATTGTTCCCAGATCATCTAGCCAAATAATTTGAGTCTCAGCCAAGTTTCCTTGTCTTAATCCCCAGGAATTGGACAAAACCATTGATCTTATTCCCAGAAACTCAATTCAAATATTGAATATCCAGATCTTGCTTTCCCTCCAGTCAAGCTAAAATTTTCAAGACACAATTCTGAAAATTTCAATTTGTCCTTGCTTGTATACAACACTGTGTGTGGTTTAGACAAACATATAGAGGTTGTCATAGAACCAAACTTACAACATCTTCAGATTGTATCTCCTCTCTTCAACCTTCAACTAGGTTTTTAGAGGGAAGTAATGACCAAATATCATCATAATTGTCATTAAGAGAATATCTTCTTGATGCCTTATTTTAGAGATAGTCTGTCTTAGTGGTAATTGAAAAAAATTAGTAATTTTTGCTTAGAAAAGATACAAAAACGGAAGGAATTGAAAAAAAAAGTTATTGATCTCAGATATTATCCCATTATAATAATTTTGGAAATATGAGGGGAAATTTGATAATGTCATTGCAGTATATAAACATATTTCTGTTTATAATATTTCCATTTATAATGTTTTAAAATGTTACAAATTTCAATGCATTAAGAAAAATATAAAACTATAACTGATAAAAATGTAAATCATAGTCAAGTAAAGATTTCTTATGGAATTCAAATCTAATTCATATGTATAAAATTTCTATCAGCAGTATATAAATAAAATAATCTTGCGCATTTGCTAAGTTATGGACTCGGCTGAGAGGGAGTACTGAGGCCACCTCAACCCTTGATGCACAAATAAGTTTTCTGCTATGTTGTAGAAACGCCCTTATTGAGCAAGGAATATTGATTTGTGATCCTGGGAACAAGTGTAAGTGGAGGGTCACAGCCAGTGGCTTTGTGAATAGGGATGCCTGAATAGGGCCTCTCAGCTTCTGAGGGAGTTGCTAAATTGCTGGATTAGTTCTCCTCCCATTGGTAGATACCATGCATATGCAATGCCCTCTACCTGCTTCTCTGAATGGTGATTGCCTATTGTCCACATGCTGATCACGCTTGCAAAAATGTATATTAATAAGGCTGTAGGCATAGTAAACTGGAGCTCTTTTCACCCTCTATGAGTTCCCTGCTTCATTCATCTCACCTCTGAGATCAAAGGGCTCATATACCATGAGCTCTTAAAAGCAGGCTGCAACATGCATTAAATCAAGGTTTTCTTCCAACCATTTGTAAAAATTTAATCTCATTGCATTGCCTATATATGTATTTTCCCAGGATATTGCAAAACTGTTAATACTCATAAAGGACTATAAATAGATTTAACATATCAGGAAATATTTTAGTTCCTTAAATTTTAAATGGGAAAAATACCAACCCTGCTAGCAATAACTTACAAGCAACAGTTTTAATTTGGTTCATATCCCTAGCTAAAACCTAAAGGGTTTATACCCTCTTAATTTTATTCTGTATCTCAAACACTTATTTTTAATGCTATTTGAACTCCTTTCCTGTTTTTCATTTGTTTGTTTTTTGGGTTATTTGTGTGTGTGTGTGTGTGTGTGTTTTGTGTATGTGCGTGTGTGTGTGTGTGTGTATTTTTTATTTATTTATTTATTGCCATATCAATGTAGGAAGGGTAGGGTTGTGAAGAAGAAAGAATTTTATATATTTTCCTACATGAAGAATTCTCAAAAGTTATATTTGGAAATGTGAACTGGAGTTTAAACATAACACCAATTATTATTGCTTATCAAATGCATGAATCCAAATAAGAAATCTCATTTCAATTACTGAAAAAAAGTACACCTTTTCAAAGGTGCATCAGAGCAAAAAATAGACCAATTTACAGCAAAGGTTTATGTTTGTCCACATGGCACCTTAATTATTGCTAGAGGTGTCCAAAAAAAAAAAAAAGGAACATTATGGAAGGATACTGAGTCAGTAAGTACGAAAAAAATGTGAGAATATAATGAATGTTTAGTCTGATAGGAGTAGAACTCATACTAGTTTGAATTATTTAGGGCACCATTTCTTTTTATTATTATTATTATAGCTTATTATTTACAAGACGCATGGGTAATTTTTCAGCATTGACAATTGCAAAACCTTTTGTTCCAACTTTTCCTCTCCTTCCCCCCACCCCTTCCCCCAGATGTCAGGTTGACCAATACAAGTTAACTATGTCAAGAGTATAAGTTAAATACAATATATGTATACATGTCCATACAGTTATTTTATTGTACAAAAAGAATCAGACGTTGAAATAGTGTACAATTAGCCTGTGAAAGAAATCAAAAATGCAGGTGGACAAAAATAGAGGGATTGGGAATTCTATGTAATGGCTCATAGTCATCTCCCAGAGTTCTTTCACTGGATGTAGCTGGTTCAGTTCATTACTGCTCTATTGAAACTGATTTGGTTCATCTCATTGTTGAAGAGGACCACGTCCATCAGAATTGATCATCATATATTATTGTTGCTGAAGTATAGAATGATCTCCTGGTCCAGATCATTTCACTCAGCATCAGTTCCTGTAAGTCTCTCCAGGCCTTTCTGAAATCATCCTGCTGGTCATTTCTTACAGAACAATAATATTCCATAATATTCATATACCACAGTTTATTCAGCCATTCTCCAGTTGATGGGGATCCACTCAGTTTCCAGCTTCTGGCCACTACAAAGAAGGCTGTAGGGCAGCAGGAAGGTAAGGAGGAAGGGAGGGTGGAGGGAGAAAGGAAGAAAGGAAGGAAAATTATCTGTTAAGAATAAATTTATGGAACAAGAGGTTTGGCAATTGTTAATGCTGTAAAGTTACCCATGCATATATCCTGTAAATAAAAGGCTATTAAATAAAAAAAAAGAATAAATTTAGTCAATCTTACATTGTTTTTAGAAAGGAAATATGTTCTAAAGTGATACAGAAAAAAAATCCATTTGGTATAACCCCTCTTCCAAAATCTGTGGCACAATATCCCACAAAGATTTCCATGAATAAATAGGCTCAAGCTTAGAGAGTACATGAATCAAAAGTGTATCTCTTGTTGCTGCAAGTATTTTTATACCATTCACTGAATACTTAAGAAGTTCCCCCTTTAAATTTAGTAAATATCCATTCACTTGTCCCTTATCTCTTAATCTCAACATTATTGTCACTTAATTTGGGATGAAGATAGGACATTGATGGGAAGATGGGAAGTCCAGCCTGGTCTTGAATTCCAAAAAGCTTGCAAAGTTTTCCTCACAGCAAGGAAATAAGACCTGTCTAAAGGGTAAGCCAAAGGTCTCTTTTCTCTCTTCCTTTCCTATGTAGTTTTCTATATGGATGTGCTAGAAATCCAAGTTTGCTCCGACTTCTTGAAAGATGCTAGTTCTCTACGTTAATTTTTTAAATGGTACTTTTTTCCCTCTGTTACATGTTAAGAAATTGTTTAGCCTTCCTTTTTACAAAATTTTGAGTTCCAAATTTTTCTCTTTCCCTCCCCTTCCATCTTCTAAAGATGGTAGGTAGTTTGATATGATTTAAACATGTGCTGTCATGTAAAGCATATTTCCAGATTAGTCACAATTGTGAAAGAAGAAACAAATAAAAAGAAAAACAAACAATATGGGAAAGAACAGGATAAGTGAAAAATAAGTTTTGATTCGCATTCAGAGTCCATCAGTTTTATATTTGATTATGGATAGCATTTTTCTTCATTAATTGATAGAAGTGAGACTATGTGAACATTAATCAAATGATCTATTTTTTCTTAATATGATATAGTAAATGGGTTTGTAGTAGAGTGTTATGGGCCAGAACTCTGTATTTGAAACAAGTATTCTTACAAAGTGCTAACTCAGTGAAATTAATGAGACAATGATTTACTAGTTTAGCATGGTGATTAATAGTTCTCTAGTTCGGTACATGTACTTAGTACTTACTATAGTTGCACAAGATTCACACCGATGGTAATGTAATTAGAATACAGAATAGAGCACAAGTCCTCCGACTCAGAGCCAGATTCATTCACTCCATCTCATACCATTGTGGTGGCAGGCATCTCCTCCTTAGCTTCTCCACTGAAAGCAAGACTCCCGAAGGCCTCAAAGAAAGCTAGCCTGGAGCCCAGGAAAGAAACTAGATTGTAACTGAGATAATAAAGGATTTGGACTTTAACACCTAGCTATTCTTGTGGTGATTACTCTGACTGAAAAAAAGGCTGTTCCCAAGACCTCCAGAAAACCAACAACAACACTACAGTAGAGAGAGCTACCTGTGGCTATTCATAAGAATATAAACTTAATCACAAAGTTTTTGACCATGACTATTGACTTTTCTGGTAATCCATATTTATAATGCAACACTTTTATTTTGTATCAAATATATGCTAAAATTTATTTGCCATTTCTGGACAGTAAAAATTGTACAAAAGGTAAAGTTATGAAACATTCCACTATGTTCATTCCACAAAACAATTAACATCTACTTCCAATTAACCAAAAGTATTGAAAGATACTCTTTTGGGGTCATTTCCTTTGAAATTTTAAATCAATCTTACTCTTATAGAAATTTTTTAACAGCTTAAAAAATTACAAGTGAGACCTGTCAATTAAATCATTTTACTTACTTCAATTATAAATTCCTGTTTTACTTATCCTTTCATCTATATCATCAACCCACTCGAGTACCCCTTTAGCTGCCATCAGCCCTTACCAGCAGAGACCAGTAAACATATTTGTAAACAATTATTACTGAATAATATCCTTGTCAAAAGTTTCACCTATGCTAAAAAAAATGATTCTGAGAATGGGACTTGTGCTAGCAGACCACTCTGCTATCATTAAAATCCAAATAGCAAATCCTTGCCTGATTCCCATATAAGGATGACTGAAAGCATCTGGGTTTGATGAACTGAATCTGTGTAACTTCAGCTAAAAAATAGTGATGAACAATAAGATTGAGGGTAGGGCTCCTGAGTACATAGCATTGTGTTTATAAGGGGATGTATCTGAATCTTTTTTTTTTTTTTTATTTTGGCACTGGTTTAAAAAAATATATGCCCATGCATGCATACAATATATTTATAAACATTTTAATATACATGTTCCTATTTTGATCACTACCAATTCAGAGCTTCTAATTATCTATAATTTCATATATCTATTTTCATAATTGTTCCATACAAAATCAAGCCAATACACTAGATAGGTAGTGCTCATTTCTTTGTTTTTTCTTTTTATTTGGCTGAAAAAAATATTTTGGTATTTTAATTTTTCCAATGAAATTGGAAATGGATTGTCATACATTAATCTTAATATAAAGGGTCAATATGTTATAAAATCCTTCTCCCAAAATATCTATTATGGTGTCCCAATTTTACCATTAGAGATTAATTCTTTTTAGATTATGAATGCCTTTTAGTTCAAGAAGTCATTTTTTTCTCCTTAAGACATAATACTTTAATTCATTAATCAGTTAAGTCCTTATCCCACATTAATGAAAAAAGTATAGTATAATGGAAAGAAGAGAGTCAAAAGACTTTGGTTGAATCCCAATTATTCCAAATATTAGTACCCTGTGACCTTAAAGAAATCATTTATTTTCTCTAGATTTCTGTTGCTTCATTTGTGAATGAAGTGGTGCTATTAGATGATGTTCAAGATACCTTCCAGCTTGAACAATGTAAGATTCCATTAGTTTCTTAAAAGTGACAGCTAGATAATAGAAAAGAAGTAAACTTCTGAGGTTGGCCTGAAAGTGCAACAAGAAGCTGGAAAAAGCCCAGGTTTCAAATTATCAAAGACAAATTTGTCTTACTTTCATCTGGATTCTGACAGCCCTCTCTACTTTCCCCAAATGGCACTCTTCCTCATTTTAAAAACATGGTTTGTTTTTGATAAGATTCATCAGATTTCAAGGATACGGGAGCCATGTGGCAATAATGACCATGTGGTCACATTTGATACCACAGGATATTAGATATGAAAGCTATTTGGGGGAAATGACATCTTTAATTTAAGAAAACCTTTATTGTAGAGTGTGAACTATTTTTAATTATTTAGTAAATATTCGTTTTTTTGCAATGTTGAAAAGTTTTTTTTCAAAAAAAAAGAAAATAATCTAGTTTCATAATTAACTACTAAGGATAATCTTTGATTATAAATGATTATTCTTCAATATATTAGAGTAAATTAGAAAAAAAGAGATAAGTTAAATACCTACTAGATTGTTTCTGTATGCTTTGGGGGGAGTTTTGATATATGTCTTTATATGTGTATGTATGTGCTCATAGATGCATGTGTATACTACAGCAAATGAACAGATTAAAAAAAAAAAAAAACAACTTGGCAATCTTGCCAAAATGTGATTTTATTACTGGCCCAAAACATGGAAAAGAAAAGCACCTATGTAGGATGTTTTCAGCAGTTAGAAAGCTGTTTCACGAGTGTTTATTAAGGTATTTAATAGACTATTCAATTCTCAGATGAAAATTCAGTTTAAACTTTTTTTTAACCACTGAACCAGAGGTAGAAATTATTAGTTGGATGAAAATGACTGCAATGAGACTGTCCAAAGAGCTATAAAAATGTGCATATATTTTGACCAATAATACCAAGAAATGTCTGTATTCCAAAGAGAACAAAGAAAGTAAAGGGATAAAGTTGTACCAAAAAATAGTATCTCTTTTTGGGGTGCATAGAATTGGAAACTGAGGGAATATTCAACAATTGGGGAATAGTTGAACAAGTGGTGGTATACAATTGTAATGCAGTACTGTTGTTCTATAAAAAATGATGAAAAGGATGGTTTCAGGAAGAACTGAGAAGTCATATGAATTATGGAAAGAAAGTGAAGTGAGCAGAGCCAAGAGAATATTGTACACAATAAGGGCAATATTATAACACTGATTAGTGGCAAAAGTCTTAGCTACTCTGATGAATACAATGATCCAAAATAATTCCAAAAGCTCAAGATGAAAAAAGCTATCAATACCAGAGAGAGAACTGATGAAATCTGAATACAAATTGAATTTTAATTTTCTCACTTTCAATTTTTTTCTTTTTTTGTAATATAGCTAATGTGGAAATGTTATAAAATATTTCACATACATAAATAATATAATTTTGCTTACTTTCTCAGTGGATTAAGACGGGGAAAGGGAGGAAAAGAAGCTGGAATTCAAATCTATAAATAAATAAATAATATATCCAAAAATGCTATAAATAAATAGCATATTATAAAAAAAGCTATCAGTTACCAGAGAGAACATATGAACTCTAGATGCAGATTAAAGCCTACTTTTTCCATTTTATTTTTCTTGTTTTCTGTTTGAGTTTTTCAAGATTTCACATGTATAATCAATATTACATTTGCTTCTTTTCCAAGGGATGGAGAGGGGCAGGTAGGAAGAATAGAATTTTGAATTTAAAAAATTTAAATATGAACACTAAAAATTAAGTAATTAGAAAATATTTAATTGCATGTTTAATTCTATATGTATGTGTGCATATCATATATACACATTTTCATACATATATGAAGTGTACACATATGTGTGCATATGTGTACACATATATGTACACATATGAATTCATGCCTCTTTCAGAATGAAGCAAAACCTTTTCTTAATAAAGTTTTTTTTTTTAAAAGGGGAGAAAGCAGCTTAGAAAAACCAACCACTTTTTCAATTGTGCAAGATAGAATGTGCAATATTCTGCACACCTAGTCTCTCATTTCCAAAAAGAAGAGAGGTAAATTTTCTCAATCTTTCTTCTATAAGCCTCTGTGTATTTGCACATGTGTGTTAAAATTTTGATATTTCAATAATAATAATATCTAGCATTTATATAGTACCTATTATGTGTCGAGCAGTGTTCTAAATACTTTACAAATATTATCTCATTTGAGCCTCATAACAAGTCTGGGAAATAAGAAGTATTTTTATCCCAATTTTATAATTGAGACATGAAGTAATGAACCATAGATTGGTTTTGGACTATTTCTAGGACTTAGGGATATGTATAATTCCTCATGTTGATTCATGTTGCTTGTTTGTAATACCTCCCATGTTGATGGATTTATGTATACTTGTTTCAAATGAGACCCTTCAAAAACCCACTAATCTGGTTTGATTCCCATTTTCCTTTGGTTTTCATCTCCCTTCCTGAGACATCAGGGAGGGCGTGATCACCTCCTTTTTTGGTGTTTTCACCCCATTTTTGAGCAGTCAGGGAAGGCGTGATCACCTCCTTTTGGGGGTTCTCACCCCTTTGAGAAGAGAGGGAGGGCATGACCACCTTATGTTCTAAAACAAAAGTAAGCGGGAGATATTATGAGCCAGAACTCAGAAACAAGGATTCTTACAAGGTGTTAAGTTAATAGAATTGATGAGACAATTGTTATCTAGTTTAGCATGGTGTTTAATAGTTTTCTAGTACTTAATATAGTTCTGCAAGATTCACACCTATAATAATGTAATTATAAGAGAGCATATAAGCTGGGAGCCTCAGCCAGAGTCAGAAACAGAGAAGACAAAGGACTGGAAGCAGGAGCTCCGAGCCAAGCAGAGAGATTAATTCCATCTCTGGTCAGGCTCCTGGTGGCTCTCCTCAGGGACTGAGAGACAGATTCATTCACTCCATCTCATACCACTATGGTGGCAGGCTCTCCTCATTTGTTTCTCCACTGAAATCCAAACTCCTAAAGGTTCTCAAGAAAGCCAGCTGAGCACCAGGCAAAGAAACTAGATTGTGAAGGACATAATAAAGAATTTGGACTTTAATACCTGGCTATTCTTGTGGTGATTACTCTTCTAAAACAAAGGCTGCTCCAAGACCTCCAGAAAACCAAAAAAGAACACTATAGAAAGTGAAGCAAAAAGGTTAAATGACTTGCCCAAGATTACACAGACACTTAGATGCTATATTCTTTATTTCTTCATAAGTGGCATGATTTTAATTGATATAATTAAAGCATAATATTTGTAGAATATATAGCAAGGTTTTTTTCTATCTATATCAATCTATATCTATACACATTACACACATACACGATGCACATATAATTTACATATTATTCATAGTCACATTTCACTGTATACTTAAGGAATTTTTCATGTTGTTTTCAGAAACAGAAAACATCCTCCTCCTCCTTCTAAATGAACCTTTTATTGCTGTTTTATTTCGAGATGGCCAGTTATGACAGAATGTGATGAAAGCACAGACACAGTTGATGAACACTAACATTTGTTCAACATATTTCAATATTAGTAAAAGTTATGATGAAAACAATCCTTAGGAATTTTGCTAACAAGTGGAGAAAACATTTACTTAGCAAATTTAAACTGTATATTAGTATACAAGAAGTGACATCTTTGTTTTCAATACTGTAACAAATTACTGTTTACTATCTTTCTCACTATATATGGTATAACAAGAAATACTGTTAAAGAAAATATTTATCTACTCATCATATAATAGTGAAGGAATGACATAAATCTAGAGATACTCATGCATTTCTTTAGTAGTTAGGATATTACAGATTTTCTAAAACCTTTCAGCAAATGCTTAAACTTGTATGAAATTCCACATTAATTCTTTTCTATTTTGTTCTGAATCAACTACGAACACATTTTAATCTAAAGTACTTTCTCCCATTTGTAAAGTATTTCTTATTATAATCTTTATAATGGTTTTAGGTATCTCATTTCATCAACAGTACTCCTATGCAGTGCAAAGATCACTTATAATTATTCTTATTTTATAAATGCAAAAATTAGTGCTTGAGAATAATTATTAATGGTTTCATAAAACTGAGTGGCAGAAAAAGCATAGGACTGGAAGTTAGGGTACTGACGTTTTGGTAAAAGACCAATCATTAATTAATGGTGCAAGTTATTCACATACCTTCTCTGGACCTCATTTTTGGCCCTGATAAAGAAGGAACTAGATTATATATTATATATGTGTGTATGTATATATATATATATATATATATATATATATATATATATATGTATATATATATGCTAGATTAAATCAGAGTCCATTTATATGTAAAATTCTATGGATTCATGAAATATGAAGTACTAAGGCTAAATCCACACCCACCTTAACTATTAATTAACAGTTCTTTCCCCAGCAAAACATGCTCTTCCCAATATCATCTTTCTACAAATACAATACTTTGGGGAAAAAACACAAAGCAAAAAACAAAACCTTTTAAGACATTACTCCATAGCATAACAAGATGAAAAATCCCAAAACATTGATTCTTTCAGCAAAATCATATTTTATTTTCAATAAATATTATAAATGGAAAAAATTAAATTATATCCACTCTTCAATTAATATATTTTTTATATTTTTGCTTGTACTTACATGTGTTTATTATTGTCTCTCTTGATAAAATTATAGAAATTGTTTCAATTTTTTATTATATCTCCCAAACCTAGCATGATGTATGGCACATAGAAGGTACTTAATAAGGGCCTTATGACTAACTGATTGATTCTTGATACAGTCACTTTTTCTCTTATCCTGCAATGGAAAGAGGACTAGCGCCCAGGTGCAAACTTTGTCTTCTAATTTTCTGCCTTAAATTATTGTCTTAATTTACTACCTGTATTTCACTTCTATTGACCTCAGTTTCTTCACCTGAAAAATGAAGGAGTTGACATGTGTCAAACTTACAAAACTCCTGAGTACTATGGTCAGAACTAGATTAAAATATAATTTTAAAATGTTTAATAAAATAAATAAAATTATATACAACATAATTTAAATATATTTTTCTATGTTAAATCTGTAGCCTTCAAGAATTGGATTATATTTGAGTTTGATAACATTGGATAATTTTGATGATCTCCCTTTATTCTTTCACAAACAACCAGCTGTAAGGACATAATCATGCAGGCTTTGGGTGCATTTCAACTTTGTCTTTTTTTTTTTTTCAAATCAAGCAAGAACATTTTGGGGGGAGTTTAGGGGAACAGTGATGATGCAAGCTGCTGGCTGTCTTCTTCAAGGTAGAGAGTTCTGTTCTTCTTTAAGGGAAGCTCACATAAAGTCTTTTTGCCTTTGAAAATTTAGATCAAATTTAAAGGGAAAGAAAAGAATTTTCACATATAGCAGTAGAGATGTTAAACTACTATTCTCTAGGTAGATATAGAAATTGGCATAGCTTTGAGTACAGATGAATATGGAAATACATGTTGAGATATAGAGACAAAAATCTGAAAGTGGTTCAAATGTCTGACAGTACTGGCATCAAACCATGCTCTTTGAGTGATACTAAAATATTAACAATAATTTTATCAGTTTCACTTTTCCCCAGAGACAGATGAAGACAAAGTCAAATGACTTTTTGAGAAAAAAGATTAGATAGAATGTTTTATGTTCTGGGATTGAAGAATTAACTAGTTGGATTTTTACCTCCTTCATTTGAAAGAGAATTTAAGAAATATATTTTAAATAGTAGTACAAATCAATAATCAACTTGAAAGTTAATATATAATTAAACAATACAAATATGAAGATAACCTAAGAGTCAATCCCAAAAATCCAACTTCTCGGTCATAAACTAACATCAAATTTGCAGAAATTTTCTATTAAAAAAATTAAGATTATGGGTGGGACAGGGCCTATGGTGTGTTGAGATAGAAGAGTCTGTTTAAGGGATTCACATAAAGGGGGTTAACACTAAATAAATATCAATTATATATTATAAAAGAGACTATCAATGATGATAGCAATAGATGGTTATTACAATATCAAAGTAATAAAATTTACAGAGCATGCAACTTTCTGGTTGATAAGGATATACATGAACAGCACTAGAACAATTTATGCTCATCCCTCAAAAAGCTTTTATTTATATATTTATATTTATTTATTTGTATCAATAGATATTTACCATATTAGAATTTAAAATTTCTGAATATAATGATGAAAAGAATTTGGACCTCATTGACCTCCTGAAGTTTTTTTTTTTTTCAGAGACCCCCAGGAGTGCCTATGTGACCAATGTATTAGAACAACCAAAATGATGTTGTCAAGATTATTATAATTATAAAGATAGTATGGTATATTGAAAAGAGCATTGGTCTTCAAATCAAGATATCTAGGTGAGGACCAGTCTTTAATATTTTCTTATGAGCTACTTGTCTATGAAAACATCATTTCCTATCATGAGCTTCATTTTCCACATCATGAAAATGGGAATAGTACTTAATTCCACTTATCTAATATTGCTCTGATGAAAACATTTTTTTAAAATTTTAATATGATATACTTTAAAAGGGGTTTCATTACTATCATTCACTACTAATTAGTCTTCCATGAATTTTTAGCAAATAAATGATATTTCAATACATGAATAGAATAAGACGAATTTTACAAAACATGATAATTCTGCTATTTGGTTAATGTTAATATGATACAATCAATGATGTTGATTTCTTGTTGGATAAAAGCAATTGTATAAGTATTTTAATCTTCCTATCTCACTAGTTAAGAGAAAATAGAAGGGTAATCAATATGAAATAGTTTATTTTCAAAAGGTATTGACTTTACTGTTTTGGGGGGGCACCTAGAAAAAAATCTTTGATTAAATTTTATTTAGTAAGGGAAACAGCATAGTGCAACGGAAATATGATCTAGTCTTGAGATGTTATACTCTGCTGCTGACTAGTTGTGTAACCTTGGACCAGTTACTTTTCTGATCCTCAGTTTCTTTATAAAATTAAGATGGTGGACTAGGGTCCCTTTCAGTTTCAAAGTGATATAATTTTAACTGATGCACTGAATGCATAAAAATATGGAATTAATATTTCCATGCCATAAATACCACCATATGCAAACACAATTTTCTTAATCATTTATTTAAAAAATATTTCTTATATCTATTCACATTATTTCCAAAAAGTCTTCACTTGCCTGGTTTTATTTCATTCTTGATGCTAGATTAAATTTCCTAATGTTTAACTTTGATCCTATCATAATTTCACAACAATTTCTTAAACAAAATGTAAATTCCTTAATTTTTCATTTTAATGCTATTGCCTACCCCATTTTCTATAATTTAAATATATTTTCCCACCATTTCTACCTACTAAAATCCTAGCAATTCTTCAAGAATTCTATCTTTTAATAAAGTTCCAAAAAGACATTCATCAATGGGAAGTCATTTTTCTCTCCCTTTGATCATCTAATAATCCTTAATATGTTTGCAGTTCTTATGTGCTTAGTTTATTTTATACATCATTCATTTGATCCCCAGTAAAATGTAAGCACCTTGAGATGAAGGTTTATATCTTAATATTCTTTGCATTATCTCCACCACTCCCTATCCCAAAAT